>NC_141800.1:10249112-10399590 GCF_057944985.1 Cucurbita pepo subsp. pepo | reverse complement strand
TTTGGCATCGAGATATAGGAAAGATGAACGTCGTCAAATTGGAAGCTTTATCTGTCTTAAGAGTCACAATGAGAACTCTAATCAAGCTGGAGCCTTGAACTAGGCAAATCATTTTGTGATAGTTGAAATGGATGACTTTGACGTCGTGTTAGGGATGAACGTCCTACTGGAACACAAAGTCATTTACATGTCCCTAGCAAAATTCCTAGTAGTAACGGAGTCTAATCCGACGATCATTCAGAAAAACATCCATCAACCAAGAGGGGTGAAAATGATGTCAATACTACAGTAACAACCAAAAATAAATAAATAAAAATTATTATAAAGAACAAAAAATTATCCTTATGTAAAATAATAATAATAATAATAATAAATTAATAAATGAGTAAATAAAAATAATTATTCCCTCGTCTCTCCTAGACACTTTCCCAACAATCTCTCCTAGTCACTTTTCCAACAATCTCTCCTCAACCCACCAGATAGTTCCTGCACTTTCCCAACAATCTCTCCTAGTCACTTTTCCAACAATCTCTCCTCAACCCACCAGATAGTTCCTGCAAAAATGAAACAGAAATGAAAAAGGTCAAATTTGAGAAAACAGAAATACCTGCGTCAAATTTATAAATTTATAGGAGATGGGTTTGCAGAGATGATCAAGATTTATATGGATGAGAGATTTGAGATTTCTCTGAAGTTATATCTCATATCTCTTTTTTTTTTATCCAATTATTTAGTTTTATTTAGCAATTTACCTTGTTAGAAAGATCGTCAGGATCCAACAAAAAAAATAGAATCGATTCAATTGGCCAAAATAATTGCTAACCTGATTGATATAGCAAACAAAACTAAAGAAGAAGGGTTAAACAGATTTAACATATCAGAATTTCTTCTCCCACAAAAACAAACACAAACAAAAGGTTCAGATTTAGTTTTGGCAGTGAGAGATATTTTGCTAGAAAAAGATTTTGCATTTGAAGAGGTCAATAGTTTTTCTTTTATTTTATTTAATGATATTAAAAGGATTTTGCATTTCAGTAGTTTTCCTTTTATATTATTTAATGATATTAAAAGTCATCCTCAAACACAGGGATAATTAAAAGAAGTAAGAGACAGGGGAAGATTGTGAATATAATTGAAATTATCTGGAAAATGTTAAAGTGTTTAAATAGAATATCTGGAGAATTTTAATGGGTATTAAATAGTTTATATGAAAATAATAGTATAACAAACGTATATAAATATTTCAAGACCTAACTCAGGCAAAGACTCTAACGTTCGCATGAAGTATAACACATGGATCAATATAAATTAGAGAAACAATTTTGTAGAAATTCAAACTCGGAACTGATGTCATGGGCTCACATAGGTTGACTTGGAGTTCAATGGACTTTCATTAAGGATAACGACGGAATCGAACTTTCATTAAGGATATATTCGTGACAACGACTTAAGCTAACTAGGTAAGTGACCTTACTATCGGCATGGTTATTTTTTTATGTTGACACGTGCCCTGTTGGTTCTGTACGTGTCATATATATTGATATGTGTGAATTGTCTGTGGATCAATATGCTTCCTATATGTTATGTTATGTTATATAATATGTGGATTGTATGATAATAATTATGGTACGATGTGCTCTAGGAGATGTTTGAGATAGGATACGAGAAGGATGCACAAAACAAAATGTAACGATAGGAGTAAGATACGTTCACGAAACGTTAAGGTTAGGTTACATACCGAAGTGCTATGGATAGGAGAGATTGATGAAAGAATACGGTTAGGTTATGGGTAGAAAGGGATAGGTTTGTGATAGATTGATAGAACGATGGCGTTAGGATACGTTCTGGTGATGATATGACTAAGGTATGTCACGTAATGATATGTCTGTGATAGGTATAAGAACGTTAAGGCTATGGTAAGTTAGAGAACGATATGACTATGAAGTGTTTACGTTATGACTTGGTTATGATATGATACATTGTATGCTAAATGATTGTGCTTAAGTACGAAATCATGTGAACGTGAATGTATGTTATTTATGCTGCTTAGTTGATGTGATATGAATGCATGTGACGATGTGTGGCCCTTGTACGATTATGGCTTGTTGTATGGGTATTGAAATGTAACTGAATGAATTGTATGACATGAAATACGGTAAATTGCATGATACATAACCCCACTAGGAATATGTATGATATGTAACGAAATGAGAATAAGAATGACATGTAAGCATGAAAACGTGACACGGGGTTATGTTCATTAAATGATGACTGTAGGACTAGTGGGACCTCATGCATATTGTGTGATCATGCATTTGGGGGGTTACCCCTATCCCATCACGAGGGTACGGACGCGTACATCCAAATGGCAGGACAACGATCGTTATGCCCTGCATAGCGCTGCCATGACGGTTTTAGTTCTAACGGGTCCCGGTGGGCCCCGAGAGCATGCCCACCGGCTAGGGACAGTGGCCCAGCGGTGTGCGAACTAGCTGGTGAGCCGATACTCGCATGTATGGGCTGCGTGTAGAGTATATGGTATACGTCCACGATTACCTGTTAGGATTACACCGTAGGGAAAACGAAACGAAACGAAACGAAATGAAATGAAATGAAACGAAACAAAATGAAAGATAGGTCCCATCATTTCATTGCATGTGATTGTTGCATTTAACCCCAATAGTGAGGTCACTTACTGAGTATTTCTTTAAATACTTAGGCCATGTGCTACTACATTTTTCAGGTTAAGGCAAGGCATTCCTGTACGGCTGACGACGACATCGCAACTCGAGATCATGGCACATGCATACGATAGTGGTATTTATTTTCTTAGACTTAGGATAGAATAGGATGTTTTAAACTTAAACGCTTATTTATTTTATTTCGGGTCTTTTGTTGTGTCGTTTTAAAGATGTTTTCGAAACACGTAAGTCCATGGCTGTGTTTTTAAGTTAAAGGTTATGTTTTATGGAATTTAAATGAAGTCTTCCGCATTCAATGTTTATGGTATGTATACAGTAGCGACCTTAAATTAAGTAGAAAATTTCTGGTCGTTACACTACAGTTGAGAAAGAATCTTAGCCATGATGAATCTACGCTTGCTGCTATTGTTGTAATTGAAAAGGGGAGCTCGAGTGAGCCAACCTCAATAGAAACCTTGTTGCTACTACATGAACACCACGACGCAAAACAAGAAGGTCAGAAAATGGATTTATCCCCACCAGGAGAGATAAATCACAAGATTAGTTTTATGTTACAGTCGAGATCGCCTGCCACAAACAAATGTCGTGCGGCTGAGCTTGAGCTAGCTAAATTCTATGAAAAGCTAAATGACTTGTTAACCATCGAGTTCATTAGACCCCCAAAGGCTCTTGTCAGTGATTACTCAAATGCTGGGCAAAGACACCAAGCCAACGCCTCTATTGGAGAAGGAAGACAAAAACAAGCCACTGAAGCAACACATATTCACATAAAAATACCAGACGGATGAAAAGAATGGTCAGTCAAAAGTGTCGACAACAATAATTTCAAGAAAAATAGAGAGTTCATATAAGTTAACGATAGATCAACTTCGAGTTCAAAGCAACAAGAACCAAAGACTGGTGCGAAAATACTATGGACTAGTCGAAGTTATCCACAAGATTATGAAGACATCATATAGGATCCAATTGCTCTTATGGATGCGGACTAACCTTGTTGTCCACGTCAGTAACTTGAAACGTTATTATTCGGACCAAGAAGACATCAAGTAGAAGCAGGTGGTATGACGTCATGCAAAGAAGAAAAAATTTCATGCGAAGAAAGAAGGAAAGACACCAACAGAGAAGACATGAAGATTCAACGAACCGAGAAGTGATTTTCAATAGCTCCTAGTAGATTGGAAAAAACTCCTCATTCTGAGATCAGCTGGAAGCGCAACGAGAGACCTAAAGTTAGCCTCATCCTACAATGTTGAGTTTATGAAGAGTTGGTTGATAGAGATATCAATAAATTGTGTGGGGGACAGATATAATGGTCACGATTGCCCAAGGCCGAGAGACCTAAAGTTAGCCTCATCCTACAATGTTGAGTTTATGAAGAGTTGGTTGATAGAGATATCAATAAATTGTGTGGGGACAGATGTCACGGTCACGATTGCCCAAGGCGTGTTGTCTATGGCTGCATGTTGCATGTCTCAGCCATTTTTGTAAATAATTTGTTGTCCAAGGCCGCATGCTCGTTCCAAACCCCTTTTACTTGCTTTCATGTTAGATAGGTCTTTACTATTATTGTTGTGCCACTACAGGGTGTATGACTAGTCATCAAAACCATATCTACACCCACCCGAACTAAAATTTCCCAAAATGTATTATAGGAGAATGTGACTAGTTGTCAATTTTTCCTTCCCGGGTTATATGCTATCAAATTCATTGTGGTTACTTATTCGCTTTTAGCTTATAATATTGTTTTATTTGAAATTATTTTTAATTGCTTTATTTGAAATTATTTTTATTTGAAATTATTTTTAATTGCTTTATTTGAAATTATTTTTAACGTACTTCCTTGCTCGAGTTTTCTAAAAAAATTCTTCCAAACGTGACTTGAGCATACAATGCTATTGTCCATGCAGTCTGAATTTCGCATAGTTGACTTGTTTGTCGGATTAGAACAAATGCTTCCCTCGAATTTCGCACAGTTGACTTGTTTGTCGGATTAGAACAAATGCTTCCCTCCGGTTGAGGGCTGGATCTTCTGACTATTTACGTGAGTTGGGCTTGGAGAATGCGTGTAGGTTGAAAATGAAATGGTAGGTTGTAGGCCCTCAAGCCCTCATGAAATGATTTGTTCTTCTTCCTTTTTTTTTTTTTTTTTTTTTCCAAACATCCATTTGAATTATTTCTTTATTCAATTTGATATAATTGCTGGGGGCATTTCGAGAATCAAACTCGAGACCTCTCGCACCCGAAGCAAGAATTATACCACTAAACCAAATGCCCTTGTAGTGGATGTTTTGACTATTTACGTGAGTTGGGCTTGGAGCATGCGTGCAGGTTGAAAATGAAATGGTTGGATGTAGGCTTTGAATGAGGATTGAGCCACGGAAGGTTTTTTCTTTTCCACAAATGGACTTTAGATTAGTGAGTCTCAAATTTTAGTTCAAACGGACCCAAAATCGAACCTACTAGTTCCATCTTCCTTGTACGAGTCACTGAAAATTTTGGTTTCAAACGGACCCAAAATCGAACCTACTAGTTCCATCTTCATTGTACGAGTCACTGAAAATTTTGGTACCCTTCTCATTCCTATTCTCTATTCCGCCTCTTCTCGCTCTCTGAAACTTCTTTAAACGAACCCATCTCTGAAACTTCTTTAAACGAACCCAAAATCGAACCTACTAGTTTCATCTTCCTTAAAAGGATTGTGACGACAGTGCAATAGAGAATATGTGCCCCCTTAACATAACAAAGGGGTTGCATTTCGAGAAACTTATAAATTATAATTAAATTTCGCTTCTTTTTTTTTTTTTTTCAAAATCTATGTGAATTATTTCTATGTTCAATTTGATATAATTTAGGGGGCATTTCGAGAATTGAACTCAAGACTTCTCGCATCCGAAGCGAGAATCATACCACTAGACCAAATGCCCTTGTAGTGAATCTATAATTTTTAGTTGCTAGTCCATATGTTTTATGCACCTCTATATTTAAAATTTATCCACATGTTTTTGTGCTTTAGAACCTACCTTGTGCCTTAAAGATTATGAATGACCCAGCTCAAAATTATTTTGGTTGAAGCTTCTGCATTGCCACTAAAGCATATGTGCATTCCTTTGGGATTACTTCGTCCCTTTCACAATTTTACTACGTTAGCATTCTTTGCAACAATTTAATTTTACTACGTTAGCATTCTTTGCTACAATTTAACAATATTTATAATGGGACTGGTATCTCATGTTAGAAAAAACGTACTTCGTCCCTTGCTACCATACCATTTAACAATATTTATAATACGTTGAGCATTCTTTGCTACTATTTAACCGTACTTCGTCCCTTGCTACCATACCATTTAACAATATTTATAATACGTTGAGCATTCTTTGCCTATTGAAACTCTAAAATAGAAAATGAAGAGTAAAAATAGAAGGTGAAGAGTAACACATTAAAATTTATCCACATATTTTTGTGCTTTAGAACCTACCTTGTGCCTTAAAGATTATGAATGACCCAGCTCAAAATTATTTTGGTTGAAGCTTCTGCATTGCCACTAAAGCATATGTGCATTCCTTTGGAATTTACTTCGTCCCTTTCACAATTTTACTACGTTAGCATTCTTTGCAACAATTTAATTTTACTACATTAGCATTCTTTGCTACAATTTAACAATATTTATAATGGGATTGGTATCTCATATTAGAAAAAACGTACTTCGTCCCTTGCTACCATACCATTTAACACTATTTATAATACGTTGAACATTCTTTGCTACTATTTAACCGTACTTCGTCCCTTGCTACCATACCATTTAACAATATTTATAATACGTTGAGCATTCTTTGCCTGTTGAAACTCTAAAATAGAAAATGAAGAGTAAAAATAGAAGGTGAAGAGTAACAAGAGTAATATAGGGAAAGTAACAAAGGGTGGAGTATTCACTTCATTCTTTCATATTTAATCATATTTATTTATTTTTTTTGAACTCAAGACCTCTTGCTCTCAAAGTGAGATCTCACTAGACCAAATGTCCTTGTTATGTGTTACTTGTACAATATAATATATGAAGCCTTTGGCATATTCAAAATTTCATTGGAATGTATGTATTTAACTTATGTCATTTTAATGTGTATTTATTTACCTAATAAATATCTTCAGTCCTTGTTATGTGTTACTTGTACAATGTAATATATGAAGCCTTTGGCATATTCAAAATTTCATGGGAATGTATGTATTTAATTTATGTCATTTTAATGTGTATTTTATTTACTTAATAAATATCTTCAATTCTACAATCTCTTGAAGGGACATTTCGAGAATGGAACTCAAGACTTCTCGCACCCAAAGCAAGAATCATACCACTAGACCAAATGACCTTGTTATGCCATTTGAAACGTATGTATGAAGCCTTGAGCCTAGATATTAAGGTCGTATTTTGTTGTATTGTAGGAAACACATGAAGTCCTCAATGAGAATATGTCGTGAAGAACAAAACAATAACATAATAAGAACTTCTTCTTCTTTTTTTTTTTCTTTGTTTCCTAAGATGGTAAGTATAAAGTCTTGGGATGTAAACAAAGACTAAAGTCTTTGTTGCCCAACAATTGGTGTACAAAAGTTAAGAGGTATGTTTGATAATAGGAACAAAAAGTTTATATTAATATGAAGTCCTTCGATAAGAAATGATTTAAACATAGGGGCATTACAAGAATTGAACTTAAAACCTCTTGCACCTTAAGTGAGAATCATACCACCAAACTAAATATTTTTAGCTTCTAATCAAATATATTTTTCTCTGAGTGGTTGGAGGGCTATAAAATGAAAAGTTGAATTGTTATAATATACCACGGTTATCAAATAAACCAACAACCCAACAAAGGAAACAAACTAATCAATTTGGGTTGGATTAATTCAGTTCAGTTCATCAGTTTGTTTGATTTAATTCTTCTATTTTGCCTCGTACGACAAGAAAATTAAGTTGTATTGAATGACAAACTCATATGAAACACACTGGCATTAATAGTACTAGAGTTGGAGTCTATAAGCATTTCATGAACTTAAGTGCAACTCATGCTTCTTTAAAGATGAGATAAACTTTAGTTAAGTAACAGGAACTTTAAATTACTTCATGTGGAGCTTCAATTACTCTATGCTAGTTACAATCTTTAGGCGACTAATTGGACACGAGTTCATGGATTTAGAGAAATTTTTGTGTAATTATCAATTACAACGTATGATTTCAAATTTTTAGGTCATAATTTAGGTAGTTGTTATTATGGGTCGTAAACTTATTTCTTTGCATAATATGGATTTAGTTGAACTATTATTACCGATGAGATGGACAAAGAAATTGTCTTTGAAATGACTAATAAACCTAGGTTCATCGTTGTTGTCTTTTAACTGTGATTTTGCAAAAAGCTTAACTAATATGAACTATCATGCCACAAGAACGTTAAGGTAAATCAATAATATACCCTACACATCATTCAATATTGACAATAAAATGGAGTTAAACTGAACGTACTTTAGTTTCATGTTTTGCGTCTTAAGGATAAAGCATAATTGTATTAATGATATTAAGCTTGGAATCTATAAGAATTTAATGATCCTAAGAGAAATTTCTGTTTTATTAGAGGAGACCAACTTTATATAAGGTACTGGGAGTTCAAACTGGCTTAAGAGTTGCGTGCGTGCTCATTTTATCCATGTTCTCCACTTCCTCCCATTTCCTTCTCTACCTCCCTCACATTCTTTATTTCTCTTCCCATTTCTCAATCTCCAACTCATCCTTTCTTTATCCCTAACTAATGTGGATTTGAATAAAGAAGGAGAAAAAGAAAGAGAGTAAAGGAAGTCGGTACGAATTTAGCTTTGGTACTAGACATCGATGAGTGTGATCTAATGAACATCTATACAGGAAATTAGTGACTTCGCTTTCGGCCAACCAGGTGAATGGTGTTACTATTGGCTTGGTTGGATGAATTGTATGAGGTATTAAGAACGCGTGCTCCGTAGCCCCTCCACGTGTCGTACTTTGTGAGTGTTTGACATGTATTATGTTATGTTATGTTGTAACGCGAATTCAAATGAGGATTAATTTCTCATTTTTTTCATTTTGACCCATCTTTCCTAAGTAGACGACTGTAAGATCCCTAATTAGAGTTCAATAACTAGGAAAAAGAAAGAAAGAAAAAAAAATGAATAAGAAGAAAATAAACAAGGGGAATTGTTTTGAAAGAGAGTTAGAGAGAAATTTTGTACAGTTTTGTCAAGATATTGGATTTGAATTTGGTAAAGAAACTGCCCATTATTTTTTTTATGACTAATTACAAATAAAGAGAAAAATATGTTTGTAAAGATAGATTAAACTCTAAATATTTTAATTTTTTTATAGCATTTTCTTATTTTATATTAAGGTCGCTACTGTATACGTACCATAAACATTGAATGCGGAAGACTTCATTTAAATTTCATAAAACATAACCTTCAACTTAAAACATAGCCATGGACTTACGTGTTTCGAAAACATCTTTAAAACGACACAACAAAAGACCCGAAATAAAATAAATAAGCGTTTAAGTTTAAAACATCCTATTCTATCCTAAGTCTTAGAAAATAAATACCACTATCCTATGCATGTGCCATGATCTCGAGTTGCGATGTCGTCGTCAGCCGTACAGTAATGTCTTGCCTTAACCTAAAAAATGTAGTAGCACGTGGCTTCACTATTTAAACAAATATAGTGACCCACTATTTCTGTTTCTTTTCTTTTTCTTTTTGCAGTTGGCGTAAGGATGGGTTGAGGAGAGATAATTGTGGGGGAGGGATGAGAGGTTAGTGGAGAGAAGTACGGAAAGATTTTTTTTTTAAATTTTTTTTTTAATTTTAATTAATTTATTATTATTTTTTTTTTACTATTTTTATAATTATTTTTATTTGTTTATTTCTTTATTTATTTTTGGGCTATTACATGAACCTTCCAAATTTGGGTTGTGGCAGATTAATATTAGAGCAGTCGAATTTTAGATTATATAGATTTTTCTTAGAATAAAGAGTCGTATATCTCTATGACTTAGTTGGATGACACGTCTCGCCACGATCAAGTAAGCAGTCTAACCCTATTTCGAAGTATATGATATGTTTTAAAACTGGTATGAATTTATTGTATGTTTTGAGTTTCGTGGTAGTTATAAAATGTCCTTGGACATTAAAGAGTGAATGTTAACCATATAAGACAATACTGGATCAAAGTTATAGTGTTTAGATATGGTGAGGAGGAAAAGAGTGGTAGTGAGATATCTGAATAGCCTTAGGACAACAGAGAGTTGTTGCTGCAGAGTGCGAGACATCTAACCAATAAAATTTTGGTACTAGAAATGATGAAACTAGAGATGGTCCCTAAACGTCTGTATGAACCATTTCCAATCGCACTTTCTATGGTTCTCTGGCAGCTTTTGTGAAGCTAACTCGTTTATATTTTTCCATAACGCAGCTCGCACAAACACCCATATCAATAGATTTTAGGCCTTCTAAAACTCCATTCACAGCCATCATCTCATTTTTTTTAATCTCATATGTGCAAGTCTATTGACACTACTGTAAGGTGTATGAACATGATTGTTGTTGCTCAGAGTGCTTACAATTCAAGTAGACTTTAATTGAAAGCACTCTTAGCAATATCAACCATGTTTATACACCCTACAATGGGGTATACGGTTCCAGATTTTGTGTAATGCTACCACCATGACACCCTTCACAATCTTCCCCAAACTCTTTCCAAACTCGGCTGCATAACCTATGCTATCCAATTAACCAATAGAGATCAGATTCTTCTTGAGATCAGAAATATATCTGACATCCTATAACGTCCACCTATGCTATCCAATTAACCAATAGAGATCAGATTCTTCTTGAGATCAGAAATATATCTGACATCCTATAACGTCCACCCATTTCCTGCTAGAGTTTGTATGCAGACATCTCTCTTCCCTTCAATCTCCAACGTTTTGTTGTCGGCAAGATACACCTTCCCAAAATTTCCTTATTTGAAATTTTGAAACAATTCCTTATTTGAAGACAAATGAGACGATGCAACTGAATCTAAAATCCAGAATCCAGTTGGGCTATTCATGGTACGAATTAGAGCATCCTCCGTATCTTCTGCTAAATATATAGAATTAATGTCATTTTCAAATTTGTGATTTTTCTTTTCTTCAATTTTGTACAATCTGTACGAAAGTGTCATTTTTCTCAACAATTTCAACACTTTACGTTCGGTTTATTTGGAGATTTTTCTCAATTTCTTGATTTTGATCGCTCATGTTTGTTTGGTCTCTTTAATTTACTTCTCGTTTGGGAATACTTTCACTGACATCTCGAATTTCATCAAACTTTAGTTTATCAGATCCTCGTGAACTGTTGATTGCAGCAACAACAGTATACCACGACTCGGGTAAAGATGACATCAAAATCAATGCTTTAATTTCATTTTTGAACATAATTTCCACTAAGCTCAATTGGCTCACAATCACGTTCAACTACTTTATATGATCTGCAACAAAACTACCTTCAGACATTTGTAGATTGAACAACCTTTGCATCAAATACACCTTGTCCATAGCCAACGGATTTTCGTACATATTTGACAACACCTTCAATAAGTCCAATGTGGTCTTCTCTTTAATGATGTTGAACGTCATGTTTCTAGACAGCGTCAACCAGATCAACCCTAAGGCGTGACGATCCTTGAGCTTCTAGTCCTCCGTGGTCATGATATTCTACTTCACCCCAAAAGGGGTTTTTGAAGATCTTTTTGGTCATATAATCTTCAATCTGCATCTTCTAGAAACTGATATCGAATCCATCAAACTTTTCAATTCTTGTCTTTGAACTTTCCATCTTCACATACCATGATGAATCTCACTTCGCTCTATACCAGTTATTAGGATCACACAACAACGCACACACTCGATCTAAATGAACACAAAGAACTTGATAGAGAAAATGTAAGGAAAAATATTGACTAAAAGTTTTGTATTAGTGACTTCAAGGTATGCAAAGAGAGGAGGTGAAGTATGAGAAATATAGCACTGACTAATGGGTATATATATATGTTCAGTTTATTATATATATATAACTTTAACCGATATAACCCCCAAATATATATAAATATTTAGTATATATATCTGTAAATAGTTAGGTATCAGATTTTTACTATAAATAGTCAGCTTCCAGCACATATTTAGTATATATATCATTTTTAGAACTAAATAGTCAGCCTCCATATTTAGTATATATATCATTTTTAGAACTAAATAGTCCGCCTCCGTGTCCATCCATGTTCAGTTAGTTTTTCCACGCCTACTATATATAAATATTTAATACTAGTTTTTTCACAATATTTAATACTAGTTTTTCACACCTACTATATATAAATATTGAATAGCCTCTTAGTTTTTGGGTCTACTGTATGTAAAGATTTATATATATCTCGATCAAATTTTTACTATAAATAGTCAGCCTCCATATCCAACGTCCTAGAGTCAAATAGTTAGTTTTTCCATGCCTACTGTCTCTATATCCAACATTCTAAAGTCAAATAGTTAGTCAAATAGTTAGTTTTTCAAAGTCAAATAGTTAGTCAAATAGTTAGTTTTTCCACATCTACATATATAAATATTTAGTAGCGTGCTTAGTTTGCGTAGGCCTACTATATATAAATATTGAGTATATTATCTCTATCACATCTTTACTATAAATAGTCAGCCTCCATATCCAACCGTTAGTATATTATCTCTATCACATCTTTACTATAAATAGTCAGCCTCCATATCCAACCAAATAGTTAGTTTTTGTACGATATTATCTCTATCACATCTTTACTATAAATAGTCAGCCTCCATATCAACGAATAGTTAGTTTTTGTACGAGAGTTTAAAGATCATATCCAACCGTTCGAAATAGTTAGTTTTTGTACGAGAGTTTAAAGAAAAAAATAAGTAAATGGAGGCTAATCACATTTTTACTCTAAATAGTCTGCCTCCATATCCAAAATAAGTAAATGGAGGCTAATCACATTTTTACTCTAATTGACAGTTTCTTGTTCTAGTACGGAGGGCGCTAAATAGTCTGCCTCCATATCCAAAATAAGTAAATGGAGGCTAATCACATTTTTACTCTAATTGACAGTTTCTTGTTCTAGTACGGAGGGCGAATACAAGGCGTGGTAGCAATCTTATCTCTTGGAGTTCAAGGAAGAATGAATCTCTTTGGTAGCAATCTTATCTCTTGGAGTTCAAGAAAATAATCGACAGTTTCGTTCAAAAAATTAATTGACAGTTTCTTGTTCTAGTACGGAGGGCGAATACAAGGCGGTTGCTTATGCCACTGCCGAATGAATCTCTTTGGTAGCAATCTTATCTCTTGGAGTTCAAGGAAATAATCGACAGTTTCTTGTTCTAGTACGAAGTACGGAGGGCGAATTCAAAAAAAGTACTCTACCAAGTACACGTCCAAAATGCAATATTACCACACAGGAGTACAGCCTCCAAAATGCAATATAACCTCAAGAGTACCCCCTCCAAAATGCAATATTACCTCCAAATGCTATATTACCTCCAAAATGCTATATTACCTCCCGAATGTAATATTACCACCTAAGTACACACTCGGCCAAACCCCACAACAATTTCCTATGATAAATTTAGAAAGTGTGTACTTAGGTGGTAATATTACATTCGGGAGGTAATATAGCATTTTGGAGGTAATATAGCATTTGGAGGTAATATTGCATTTTGGAGGGGGTACTCTTGAGGTTATATTGCATTTTGGAGGCTGTACTCCTGTGTGGAGGGCGAATTCAAGGCGGTTGCTTATGCCACTACCGAATTAATCTGGATGCAAGTCCTCTTGCATGAGCTCGGGATGTCGCAAGCACGAGTGCCTAGCCTGTGGTGTGACAACATTGGTGCCACCTATCTGTCCGCCAATCCAATCTTTCATCGATTGAGGTTGATTATTATTTCGTTTGTGAAGGAGTATTAGGCGCAATCTAAGGAGTATTAGGCGCAATCTGAACTTAGTAGTACATCGTCCAGATTAGGTAATCTATTGATTTACTCCCATTCAACCTAACAACACCATTAATATGTAATCATAAGCAAGAGTATTTATTAAAGCACTAGGTTGTTTGCCTAAATTTTTGTAGGAAACAATAAACTATTTAATTTGATATAATTGTGGGGGCATTTCGTGAATCGAACTCAAGATTTGAAATTTATCCACTAGACCAAATGCCCTGGTAGTGGATCAATCATTTTTAGTTGCTAGTCCATGTGTGGTGTACCTCATGATTTGAATTTATCCACGTTTTTTTTTTTTGTGCTTTAGAACTTACTATTATTGTCATGTTAATTTCACATTGTCCATAACATAGTAGAATTTGTTCTTCAAATCAATTGGACGTACTTCAATTAATATTATTAAAAAATATTGACATAAATAAAGTTCTTTGTACTTCAATTAATATTATTAAGAAATATTGACATAAATAAAGTTCATATCCTATAATTCCTACCTTGTAAGTTTGAGATTATGAAGGATCCAGCTCAAATTTGTTTGGTTGAAGCTGCATTGTCACTAAAGTATATGCATTCCTTTAGGATAAATATTGAAACAATGTTTTAATTTTAAGTAAAATTTCACCACAAACTAAGTTTTTGAAAACAACTTTTATTTTATATTTATTCTTAATTTTTTAATTTTTTAATTTTTTAATTTTTTAAATTTTTAATTTTTTAATTTTAGTTTTCAAAACCTAGATTGATTGGTTAAAACTACTTCTTTGCTACCATTTAACAATAGGATTAACTTCTTTTAAGTTTTTCTTTTGATTACTATGTTTACTTCTATCTCATGTTTTTTTTTTAAAAAAAGTGCTAGTAAACATAATTCCTCTTTTATTGTTATATATACTTAGTCCATTTGTATTTACTTCATTTTATACAAAAGTCTACGATAATTACTAAACCCATGTGCTTAATACATTCCCTAAAAAACAAACTTGTTTGTATTAGGATAAATTACCACGAATAGGAAGAGAAGAAACACCGAAAATAAGTAGAAGTTGAGAATTTCACTCAACCACACAATCGAACTTGAAAAACTGAATGGCTCAGATGCAATTCTACCCAATTTCACTCAACCACACAATCGAACTTGAAAAACTGAATGGCTCAGATGCAATTCTACCCCAACAATTGCTTGAAACTTGGAAAGGGTAGAAGTAGGGAAACTTCTCAACTTGAGAGATCAATTTCATTCCTTAAATCTGATTTTTACATAATAATTTGACGATATTTATAGTCTTCCACACAAGAAGTTAGTGGCCTGGATTTAATAGCAATCCCCTTGAATCTCCACAAAAGACGAGGTCAATTTGACAATTTGACCATTACATACTTTATGAATTAAAAATAAATAAAGTTTTCTAACAACTCATGTAATGATGCTTGCAACTTCATCCTCTACTTGAACGATGTAAATATTCACTTCTAAAGCTCCAAATGGTCTTTCCTCAATCGAATAAGCTTGTAACACATGAAATGAGAGTTAAACAAAGTCTATCCAATTTTATAGATGAAGAGTGAATGCTTGTTGAATCTTCTTGACTAGTCCAGTTGGAACATTTGGAACACCATGATCCTTATCATCTTCCCCCTCTTCAAAAGAATTCGTCCTTGAATAAGAAAAATCATCACCTACATCAAAAGGACTCGAGTCAGCAACATTGAAAGTAGAATGTGCTGAAAATTCTCTAGGAAGATCATTTTATATGCATTGTTATTAATTATTTCAAGGACTTGATAAGGGTTATCCCCTCTTGGATGTAACTTTGTCTTCCTTTGAGATGAGTATCGCTCCTTGTGAAAATGTATCCAAACCTAGTTATCGAGTTGAAAAATGATTTCCTTTCGTCCTTTGTTAATTCTTGAAGCAACTTTAAAATTTTGTTTCTCAATTGTCTCCTTCACCTCTTTATGCAATGTTTTGATCAGACCTTATTTGTGGTTGCTTTACTCACAAAAATATTTAATTGGTAAAGTAACTTTTTGTTTCTCAATTGTCTCCTTTCACCTGTTTATGCAATGTTTTTGTAATAGAAAAAAAAAAAAAAATATATATATATATATATATATATATATATATATATATATATATATATATATAATAAAAATAAATAAACAAATAAAAATAATTAAAAATACGTCAAAATAATAATAATAATAATAATAATAATTCATAAATAAATAACTAAAACCCATTACTTAAAATTAAAACTAAAAATAAAAAGAAAAATAAAATTTACCCACCTCTCTCCACTAACCTCTCATCTGCATCCTCCTTCCTCAACCCCACAATATCACAGTTCATCCAAAAAATAAACATCACAGTTCATCCAAAAAATAAACATCACATTCATCAAAAAAATAAATAGAAAAAAAAAGGTCAAATTTGATAAAAAGTAAAATGGTGTTTCAACAGAAGAATATGATGCACATTTATCTGGGGAGATTTTGATATGTTATTAGGTAAAATCCTATCTCACATTTCCTTTTTCTATAGTTATGGTCATAAGAAATTAATTTATGATCAAATTTCTTTCATATTTTACGTAGTAATCAGATCCCATATTCAATTAATTAGATTTTTTGTTAGCATTGGAAGTTATAGATTTTGGTCTTTTCGCCCTTGATCTCACTTTAATTAATTTCAATCAATTAATTGATTGATGTTTTTGATGATAACAAACCTATCTTAATTATTAACTATTTTCAGTGTTTTGAACTGTCCATAGTATAAGGTTGGGAATAACGATTTCAACGACTTTTCAATTACTCAATCAGAGCTAAAACGAAGAAATTACAGTTGAGACAACATACCCGACGTGATGATGTGGCAACAAAATCAAAATGATGGACAAATCAAAAAGTATGACATTTATAATTTTACAAGAGTAACAAAGGGCGGAGTTTTTCCTATTATTATATTTCTAAATAAAATTATTTGTACAAAATATAAATTTGAATCTAACCGTCACTCACATCAATTTTTATTATTACTATATTATATTATTATATTATTATATTTTAAAATTTGGGTAGTTACTCACATATTTTTTTTTATTATTATTATATTAAAAATTTTAAATAAATGAATTTAGAAAATTTTCTTATTTATTTACTTTTAATCTCCACCTTCCATTCTTCCTAACACAATCCAATGGTCGATATTAATTCCTACATTTTGCCACTTTTCTTCTCTATATAAACTCATCAACTTCCCCACATTTCATATACACAACTTCCATACATTCTCCAATCCTCATTTGTACAAAGTCTCTATTGTTTGTTGCTGTCTCCAAGCTTCCAATTTCATCTTATTCTTGAGAGTGATTTTTTTATTGTAATGTGAGAAGATAGTTGTGAGTGCTCCAAATTGTAAATCTACTCTTTGAAAGAGTTGTGGTGTGTTACAATCAAATTCAAATACTTGTACCGGTTTGATCCTGTGTCATGGAAAGGATTGAGTTTGCTCTTGAACTCGTAAAAAGAGCGGTGTAGCGGTTTGGCTCTGATCCGCGGAAAGAGTCGAGAAAGTTGTTTATTCAAATTCTCAAGAGGCGTTTGGGGAGTGGAGTAGGTCGAGTTTGACCGAACCACTATAAAACTACGGTGTCATCTTTTTTAACTCTTTCCTATTGAATTTCAAAATTATTATTGTGATTTATTGTATGTTCTACTTGATTGTTGTTTTGACTTGAATTATTTTGTTATCGTAATTATCATCTTCTACTTATTTGTAAAAAGTTTCATCATTATAAAAATTAATCATGTTTAACCAGTTTTATGGTTAAAACCCTATTCACCCCCTCTATGGTTGCCACACCATACCTATCCAACAATAGAAAATAAGGTTGGAATTAAAAAAAAATTAGTTGACAGATCCATAAATCTATTAATAGTAGCGATTAAAATTGGCCAATAATATTAGTTTACTGAAAATAAATATAGAGTTAGAGTAATATCTTATTTACACAATTGAAAATGTTTACAGAATTGACAATCTATAATGAAAATGAAAATGATTATATAGGGGAGGAGGGAAGATTGAAGGAAGACTTGTTGAACAGAATTTAAAATAAAACTGGAAATATAAGAGGGCATGGAACTCCATTAAATTTTGTCTAACACAAAATATCAGAATTTTAACCATGTAAATTAGGGAAATAATTTTATAGAATTCAAACTTGAAACTGATGTCATGGGTCACATAGGTTGACTTGGATTTCAAAGGACAGAATCGAACTTTCATTAAGGATATATACGTGACAACGACTTAAGCTTACCAGGTAAGTGACCTTACTATCGGCATGGTTATATTTTATGTTGACACGTGACCTATGGTTCTGCACGTGTCATATATATTGATATGTGTGAATTGTCTGTGGATCGATATGCTTCCTATATGTTATGTATATGTCATAATATGTGAATTGTATGATAATAATTACGGTACAATGTGTTCAAGGATATGTTTGAGATAGGATACAAGAATGATGCACAAAACGAAATGTAACGATAGGAATAAGTTACGTTCATGAAACGTTAAGGTTAGGTTGCATACCGGAGTGATATGGATAAGAGAGATTGATGGAAGAATACGGTTAGGTTACGGGTAGAAAGAAATAGGTTTGTGATAGATTGATAGAACGATAGCGTTAGGTTAAGTTCTTGTAATGAGATGACTAAGGTACGTTCACGTAATGATATGTTTGTGATAGATCTAAGAACGTTAAGGCTATGATAAGTTAGAGAACGATATGATTACAAAGTGTTTACGTTATGACTTGTTTATGATATGATACATTGTGATGCAATATGTCATGGTATGATGTGTATATGATGAAATGATATGTTAAAAGCATAGAACGTTATGTTAGGTCTCTTAAATTGTGTGTATACAGCATGATATGAATGACATGAAATTACGATAAATGGCATGAAATATAACTTTGTTAGAATTATGTATGATTTGAGAACTGAAGAATGAGAAACGATATGGCATGAATGATGAACGATATCTGAAACGATATGAAAAATGATATGATATGTACACAATGCTAGCAGGGTTGTATTAAAGGATAATGAAAATGGAAAAGTTTTGGGACCTCATGCATTATGTGTGCTCGTGCATTTGAGGGGGTACCCCTATCCCATCACGAGGGTACGGACTCGTACATCCAATGGCAGGACAACGATCGTTATGCTTTGCATAGCACTGTCGTGACGGTTACTAGTTCTAGCGGGTGTCCAACCTAAGGGGCTCCCAGAGTATGCCCACCAGATAAGGAAAGTGGCCTAGCGGTGTGCCAACTAGCTGGTGAGCCCATACTCGCAGGTATGGGCTGTGTGTAGAGTATATGGTACACGTCCAAAATTACTCGTTAGGACAACACCGTAGGGAAAATAGAATGAAAGATAGGTCCCATCATCTCATTGCATGTGATTGTTGCATTTAACCCCAATAGTGGGGTCACTTACTGAGTATTTCTTTAAATACTCAAACCATGTGCTACTACATTTTTCAGGTTAAGGCAAGGCATTCCTGTACGGCTTACGACGACATCACAACTCGAGACCATGGCACATGCAGAATAGTGGTATTTATTTTCTTAGACTTAGGCTAGAATAGGATGTTTTTAACTTAAAACACTTATTTATTTTATTTAGTCATTTGTTTTGTCGTTTTAAAGATGTTTTCGAAACACGTAAGTCCATAGCTGTGTTTTAAGATAAATCCATAGCTGTGTTTTGTCGTTTTATGGAATTTAAATGAAGTCTTCCGCATTCAATGTTTATGCTACGTATACAGTAGCGACCTTAAATTAGTAGAAAATTTTCGGTAGTTACAGTTTTGATCAGATCTTCCTTACTTGTGGTTGCTTTACTCACAAAAATAATAGAACGAATAGGTAGCAAATCAAGAGGTGTAAGCGGATTAAATCCATAAACATCTTCAAAAGGAGAACAATGAGTGGTAGGGTACTATGAAGTATTGCTCTATTATATGTCATCTCTACAAATGGCGGACTTAATATTCTTAGAAATAATAGGCAAATTAAATCCATAAAGATTTTCACAAGGAGAACAATGGGTGGTACTATGAATTGCTAAAGGAGAACGGTACTATGAATTCCTCTATTATATGTCATCTCTACAAATGGCAAACATTAGTCCCAAGACTTAATATATTCTTAGAAATAATTGGCAATAATCCAACTTATCCCACACCATACTTTTCAAAAGTGACTTAAGAATTTAACCATCTCTATCTTTTTTGCGTGTAGCAAACCACATTTAAAGTCGTATACAATCCATATAAAATATCTATTCCATTAAGGCACCATCATATTATAGAGCATTTAGGAATATAGAGCGGGGTGTTCGGGGTATCGATCCCCATACCAATCGCATGCAAACATAGCACTCTACCATCTTATCTACATTCCCATAATTCTTGCATAACAAAACACAAAACTGTGCGCCATCAATAATAGTGAAAATGAAAAAATATTTCTACTCATTATGTCAAAAATAAGGAAAAATTGAATAGAAATAAAATATTAATATCGATCTCCTATACCATTTTAGCTACATCCTCGTAATTCTTACATGACAAAACCCAAAACTTCACGTCATCAATAATAGTGAAAATGAAAAAATATTTCTGCTCATTATGTCAAAAATAAGGAAAAATTGAATAGAAATAAAATATTAATGAGTTTTTTCAGGAGATGCACTCTACCATCTTAGCTACATCCCCACAGCTCATACATAACAAAACCCAAAATCTACCTCTCCCATGCAAAGAGTGCACTCAACCATCTTACCTACATCCCCACAATTCTTACATCACAAAACCCTAAATGTCCCGTCATCATAAATAAGATTAATAATTGATAGTTTCCCTTTGGAGATGAATGATAGCGATCCCCATACCTCTCGCATGCAAAGCGAGTGCTCTACCATCTAAGCTACATCTCCATGATTCTTACTTCACAAAACATTAAATTTTTCGTCATCAATAAAAGTGAAAATGAAAAAATATATCTACTCGTTATGTCATAAATAAGGAAAAATTGAATAGAAATAAATTATTAATAAAAAATTATTTCTTTTGAAGATGTGGGGTATCGATCCATATACCTCTTGCATGCTAAGCGAGGTTCTACCAACTAAGCTACATTCCCACATTACTTGTACCACAAAATCCTAAATTTTTCGTCATCAATAATAGTGAAAATGAAGAAATATCACTACTCAAAATGTCATGAATAAGGAAAAATTGAAAAGAAATAACATATTTAATAATAAATAGTTTTATTTTGGAGATGTAGGGTATCGATCCACATACCTCTCGCATGCAAAGCAAGCACTCTACCATCTGAGCTACATCCTCACAATTCTTACATCACAAAACCCTAAACGTCTCGTCATCAATAATAGTGAAAATGAAAAACTATCCCGGCTCATTATGTTATAAATATAAAAAATTTGAAAAGAAATAATATATTTAATAATCCATTCATTTGGAGATGGCAAGGTATTGACCCTTGTACTACCCACACGAGAAGTGAGCGCTATACCATTTGATCTACATCTGCACAACTCTTACATCAGAAAATCCTAAACGTCCCGTCATCAATAATTGTGTAAATGAAAAAATATCTCGGCTCATTATGTCATAAATAAGGAAAGATTGAATAGAACTAAAGTATTAATAACAAATAGTTTCTTTCGGAGATGTAGGATATACATCCCCGTACCTTTCGCATGCTACGCGAGCGCTCTACCATCTAGGCTAAATACCTACAATTCTTGAATCACAAAACCCTTAATTTTTCGTCATCCATAATAGTAAAAATGAAGAAATATCGCTACTCAACATGTCATGAATAAGGGAAATTTAAAGTAAAAAATATATTTTATAATAGATAGTTTTATTTCGGAGATGAAAGGTATCGATTCCCATACCTCTCGCATACAAAGCGAGCACTTTACCATCTGAGCCACTTCCCCACAATTTTTGTGTTACAAAACCCTATATGTCTCGTCATCAATAATAGTGAAAATTAAAAACTATCTCTACTCATTATGTAGTAAATATGAAAAATTTAAAAGAAATAATATATTTAGTAATCGATTCATTTGGAGAAGCAAGGTATCGATCCGGTACTTGCCACATGGGAAGCTCTACCATCTGAGCTACATCCCAACGATTCTTACATCAGAAAACCCTAAATGTCCCGTCATCAATAATTGTGAAAATGAAAAAAATATTTCTGCTCATTATGTCATAAATAAGGAAAGATTGAACAGAAATAAAATATTAATAACAAATAGTTTCTTTTGGAGATGCAGGGTATCTCAATCCCCATACCTCTCGCATGCTAAGTGAGTGCTCTACCATCTGAGCTACATCCCCATAATACTTGCACTACAAAACCCTAAATTTTCCGTGATCAATAATAGTGAAAAATGAAGAAATATCGCTACTCAACATGTCATGACTAAGGAAAAATTGAAATGAAATAACATATTTAATAATTGATAGTTTTAGTTTGGAGATATGCGGGGTATCAATCCCCGTACCTCTCGCATGCAAAGTGAGCGCTCTACCATCTGAGCTACATCCCCACGATTCTCATGTCACAAAGCCCTAAACATCTCGTCATTAATAATAGGTCCAAAATAGGAATTTCAAAATGGGGAAAATTAGGTATAATTTATGAATCATTTCGACATAGAATGCATTGATATTATATTAATCCAATTATTATTTGGATTATTTAAGGCTTATCAATTCACATTCACAGCTTCATGGGAATGTATGTATTTAACTCGTGTCATTTTATTGGATTTATTTACTTCGTTTTATTCTACAATCTCTCTTGAAGGGGCATTCCGAGAATCGAACTTGAGACCTCTCGCACCCAAAGCGAGAATCATAGCACTAGACCAAATGCGCTTGTTAAGCCACTTAAAACGTATGTATGAATCCTCGGACCTAGGTATTAAGGTCGTATTTTGTCATATTGCAGGAAACACATGAAGTCCTCGATGCGCTTGAACTGAAGCCTTGGATGTAGAATGTGTCTTTGAGAACAAAACGAGGTTGAGTAAGCAAGCAGGCAGAGTAGAAAAGATCAGATCCTACGGTGGTTGCCAAAGCTCCGAGTGAACCTGAAATGGGCCACAATTCCATTGCTGATCTGGCACCGGTGCAGTTGCAACGACGGTTGAGTCTTGAAAAGAGCTAATTCATCACAAGTCTTCAATTCCAATGTCTTGTCGAGCCCCGATCCTCTCCTTTACAGTCTCGCCGCGCGAAGCGAACATCCTTGAATGTGTTTACAGCTCAATCAGAGGAAAAGAAAAGAACCAACCCTATGAATTCTTTCCTCCTGAACTCCAGATTATGAACACATGATCAGATCCAAAACATAATAAGAACAAAGAGCTTTCTACTAGATCTACTTAATATTTGGATAGGCATACTTACCGAAAGTGGGAACCATGAAATGATATTAAGAGCATTATCATTATAGTTTTAATGGCCTTAATTTTTGTTTTTTTTTTCTTTTTCTTTTTCATTATTTCCTAAGATGGTAAGTATAAAGCCTAGGAATGTAAAAAAAGACTTTAGGTTGCTCCTGAATGGCCAAGCCATTGCGAACATGCTTAAGTTTTGATATCTCTTTTCTAATTCCTTTGTGTCGACTTTGTTGCCCAACAATTGGTGTAGAGAAGTTAAGAGGTATGTTTGAAAAGTAAATAATAGGAACAACAAGTTTATATAAATATGAAGTCCTTCGATAAGAAAAGATTTAGACATAGGGGCATTTGAGGTTGCACCCTAAGTGAGGGTCGTACCACTAAACAAAAGTCCTTTTCTTAAATACCCAATATTTTTAGCTTCTACTCAAATATATATTTCTCTGAGTGGTTGGATCGCTATAAAATGAAAAGTTGATGGTCTAATATTTTACTGGTAAGGGTTATCAAATAAACAAACAACCCAACAAAGGAAACAAATTAATCAATTTGGGTTGAATTGATTCGGTTCAGATCATCAGTTTGTTTGATTTAATTCTTCTATTTTGCCTCGTATGATAACAAAATAAAGTTGTATTGAATGCACCTTAGTTTCATTTATGACAAACTCATATGAAACATACTTGCATTAATAGTTCTCGGAGTTGGAGTCTATAAGTATTTCATCAACCTAAGTGCAAATCATGCTTCATTAAAGATGAGATAAACTTTAGTTAAGTAACGGGAACTTTAAATTGCTTCATGTGGAGCTTCAATTACTCTATGCTAGTTACAATCTTTAGGATTGACTAATTGGATACGAGTTCATTGATTTGGGGAAATTTTTTTGTAATTATCAACTACAACTTATGTTTTCAAATTTTTAGGTCATAATTTAGGTAGTTGGTGTTATGAGTCATAAACTTGTTTCTTTGCATAATATAGATTTAGTTGAACTGTTATTACCGATAAGATGGAGAAAGAAATTGTCTTTGAACCCACTTTAGTTTCATGTTTGGCGTGTTCAAGATAAAGCATAATTGTATTTATGATATTGAGCTTGTAGTCTATAAGAATTTAATGATCCTAAAAGAAATTCTTGTTTTATTAGAGGAGACCAACTTTATTTAAGGTACTAGGAGTTCAAACTGGCTTAAGAGTTGCGTGCGTGCTCATTTTATCCACGTTCTCCACTTCCTCCCATTTCTTCCTCTTCCTCCATCACATTCTTTATTTCTCTTCCCATTTCTCAACCTCCAAATCATCCTTTCTTTATCCCTAACCAATGCGGATTTGAATAAAGAAGGAGAAAAATAAAGAGAGTGAAGGAAGTCGGTATGAATTTAGCTTTGGAACTAGACATCGATGAGTATGATCTAACGAACATCAATACAAAAAATTTAATGACTTCTCTTTGGACAAACCAGGTAAGTGGTGTTACTATTGGCTTGGTTGGATGAATTGTATGAGGTATTAACAACGCGTGCTCCGTAGCCCCTCCACGTGTCGTACTTTGTGAGTGTTTGACATGTATTATGTTATGTTATGCTGTAACACGAGTTCAAATGAGGATTAATTTCTCAATTTTTTTTTTAAGTTCAAATTTTTAGGAATTTATTGAGAGATTTAGAGATTGAATTTAAATATGATATGAATGAACAATATAGTTACAAAAATTAAAAAAACTCATTAAAAGTATAAAAGAAAATAGGAAAAAAAATAGGAAAATCGGTCAAAATTAATGCTAGGGTAAAATTTTCATTTTGACCCATCTTTCCTAAGAAGGGGACAGTAAGATCGCTAATTAGAGTTCAATAAAGAGGAAAAATAAAGAAAGAAAAAAAAAAGCGAAAAATAAGAATATAACTAGAGTTCAATAAAGAGTTGTTTGATATTAGAGCTTCCGATTTTAGATTATACAGATTTTTTCTTAGGATAAAGAGTCGCATATCTCTATGACTCAGCTCAATGACACGTCTCACCGCGATCGAGTAAGCAGTCTAACCCTATTTTTTAGTATATGATATGTTGTAAAACTTGT
The DNA here is from genome assembly GCF_057944985.1 of Cucurbita pepo subsp. pepo. NCBI lineage: Eukaryota > Viridiplantae > Streptophyta > Magnoliopsida > Cucurbitales > Cucurbitaceae > Cucurbita > Cucurbita pepo. The sequence goes on along the minus strand of NC_141800.1, from coordinate 10,374,205 downwards.
ATCAATTTATTGTATGTTTTGAGTTTCGTGGTAGTTATAAAATGTCTTCGGACATTAAAGAGTGAATGTTAACCATATAAGACAATAATGGATCAAAGTTATAGTGTCTAGATAGGGTGAGGAGGAAAAGAGTGGTCGTGAGATATCTCACTAGCCTTAGGCAAACGGAGAGTTGTCGCTGTAGAGTGCGAAACATCTAACCAATGGAATTTTGGTACTAGAAATGGTGAAACTAGAGATGGTCTCCAAACGTCTGTATGGACCATTTCCAATCGCACTTTCTATGGTTCTCTGGCAGCTTTTGTGAAGCTAACTCGTTTATATTTTTCCATAACGCAGCTCTCACAAACACCCATATCAATAGATTTTAGGCCTTCTGAAACTACATTCGCAGCCATCATCTTCATTTCTTTGAATCTCATATGTGCAAGTCTATTGAAACTATTGGGTGTATAAACATGGTTGCTTTTACTACGAGTCGTGTATAGGTTTCACCCTATAGTGATGTATAGGGTTCCAGATTTTGTGTCATGCTACCACAATGACACCCTTCACAATCTTCCCCTAACGATTTTGAAACTCGGCTGCATAACCTGTGCTATCAAACTGACCAATAGAGATCAGATTCTTCTTGATATCAGGAATATATTTGATATCCTATAATGTGCACTCATTTCCTGCTAGAGTGTGTATGCAGACATCTCTCTTCCCATCAATCTCCAACGTTTGTTGTCGGCAAGATACACCTTCCCAAAATTTCCTAATTTGAAATTTTGAAACAACTCCTTACTTGATTAACAAATGAAACGAAGCAACTGAATCTAAAATCCAGAATTCAATTGGGCTGTTCACGCTAAGAATTAGAGCATCCTTAGTATCTTCTTCTGAATAGATAGAATCATTGTCATCTTCACATTTGTGATCTTTTTTTTCTTCAATTTTGTACCATCTGTCCGAAAGTGTCATTTTTTCCACAATTTCAACACTTTACGTTTGGTTTGTTTGGAGATTTTTTTTGATTCCTTGATTTTGATCGCCCATGTTTGTTTGGGCTCTTTGATTTACTCCTTTCCCTTCGATCAACACTGAGAGCATTGCCGGATAAATCTCCAATTTCCCATTTGGGAATACTTTCGCTGACATCTCGAATTTCATCAAACTTCATTTAAGATACTAGGAGTTTAAACTACTTCCATTGTAATTTCAATCACTCAACCAAGATTAAAAATTTAGGGTTGCTAATTGGACATCAATTCTTTAACTTTAGGTTATAATTTAGGTAGTAACCATTATAATATTAATGAGCATAAGAGTTACAATTCTTTCATAGACCATATGTGTTATAGTTAAAAGAATATATATATATTATGTATGTCGAGGTCTGGATAAAGCACAAAGTAGCAAGGAACACCATTGTCGACTCTAGAACCACCCACAACTCATGATCGAGACCAATGCAAAATATTTTAGCATCCTTTGGCATCGAGATACAGGAAAGATGAACGCCGTCAAATTAGAAGCTTTACCTGTCTTAAGAGTCCCAATGAGAACTCTAATCAAACTGGAGCCTTGGACTAGGCAAATCATTTTGTGATAGTTGAAATGGATGACTTCCAAGTCGTGTTAGAGATGAACATCCTACTGGAAGACAAAGCCATTTACGTCCCTAGCAAAATGCTTAGTAGTAACAGAGTCTAATCCGAGATTATTCAGAAAAACATCCATCAACAAAGAGGGGTGAAAATGATGTCAATACTACTGTTGAGAAAGAATCTTAGCCATGATGAATCTACGCTTGCTGCTATTGTTGTAATTGAAAAGGGGAGCTCGAGTGAGCCAATCTCAATAGAAACCTTGTTGCTACTACATGAACACCACGACGCAAAACAAGAAGGTCAGAAAATGGATTTATCCCCACCAGGAGAGATAAATCACAAGATTAGTTTTATGTTACAGTCGAGATCGCCTGCCACAAATAAATGTCGTGCGGCTGAGCTTGAGCTAGCTAAATTCTATGAAAAGCTAAATGACTTGTTAACCATCGAGATTATGTGTGTGTATGTGTTTAAGTGTGTAATGTATGTTTGTATGAGTTCACGTACTCTAATAGGTAACAATTTGTGTAGAGTACTGAGATTACCACGAGATGCAAAGAGATTAAATCACTGTTAGATGATTCATAATTTTGATTGTTGGTTTATAACTAAGGCTATTTCATTTTCCTGAGTTCTGTCTCTGATCTGGATCCTTAATGAGATGGTGTAAAGAGGTTCTCTATCTTTTCTATTAATAAGAATTGTGGTGTTAAAGCCTCCGGGATTTGCTGGGTAATCCGCTATGTTGATTACACATCAAACGAGGATTAGCCACACGAAAAAGACGGAAGGTGTCCTACTCCAAAAGCCTGATTCGGTGGGTGTAAGATGAATTGGGGGTAATTAACATTGAATATTCCCCTGAAACTCAATAATGCGCTTTGTATGGTGCCTTTCGAAAGGTAAGAGAAAGGTTGAGAGTGTTTGCCTGGCTAAGACGGAAAGGGGTGTACTTAATGGAGTAATCTGAATTGTGTGTGGTAATCCACATGGTCCGGGGGTAATACGGCATTATTATAGAGTGTGTACTTTAGATAGGAATGAGGGAGGGTACTTAAAGTCGGGTTCAGTGGGTAGTTCTTTTCGTGGTAATAAGCATATTGAGAGGAGTATTTTGGGGGGTAATGCATCATTATTAGTGTGGAGTACTTTAGCGGGGTGCTTTTGCAGGGGAATGCTGGATTATTTATGTGGGTCGTTTTAAAGGAGTATACACGGAAATCGTGTGGGTAGTTTTAAAGGAGTATACACGGAAATAGTGTGGAGTACTTTGCGGGGTAATGGCGCATTAATTTGTGTGGAGTACTTCATTAGACCCCCAAAGGCTCTTGTCAGTGATCACTCAAATGCTGGGCAAAGACACCAAGCCAATGCCTCTATTGGAGAAGGAAGACAAAAACAAGCCACTGAAGCAACACATATTCACATAGAAATACCAGATGGATGAAGAGAATGGTCAGTCAGAAGCGTCGACAACAATAATTTCAAGAAAAATAAAGAGTTCATATAAATTAACGTTAGATCAACTTCGAGTTTAAAGCAACAAGAACCAAAGACTGGTGCGAAAATACTATGGACTAGTCGAAGTTATCCACAAGATTATGAAGATAACATATAGGATCCAATTGCTCTTATGGATGCAGACTAACCTTGTTGTCCACGTCAGTAACTTGAATCGTTATTATTCTGACCAAGAAGACATCAAGCGGAAGTAGGTGGTATGACGTCATGCAAAGAAGAAAAAATTTCATGCAAAGAAAGTAGGAAAGACACCAACAGAGAAGACATGAAGAGTCAACGAACCAGAAGTGATTTTCAATAGCTCCTAGTATATTGGTTTCAAGTAAATTGTGTGGGGACAGATGTCACAATCATTGTCCAAGGCGTGTTGTCTATGGCTGCATGTTGCATGTCTCAGCCATTTTTCTAAATAATTTGTTGTCCAAGGCGGCGCATGCATTCCAAATCCCTTTTACTTGTTGCATGTCTCATGCCATTTTTGTTTACTTGGTTTCATTTTATCTTATAATATTGCCATTATTTCGTTATTCAATTTGATATAATTTTCGGGGGCACATTTCGAGAATTGAACTCAATCAAGACCTCTAGCACCCGAAGCGAGAATCATACCACTAGACCAAATGCCCTTATAGTGGATCTTTTGACTATTTACGTGAGTTGGGCTTGGAGCATGCGTGTAGGTTGAAAATGAAATGGTTGGATGTAGGCTGTGAATGAGGGTTGGGCCACGAAAGGTTTTTTTCTTTACCATAAATGGACTTTAGGCTAGTGAATCTCAAATTTTAGTTCAAACGGACCCAAAATCGAACCTACTAGTTCCTTCTTCCTTATACGACTGATTAAAAATTTTGGTGCCCTTCTCATTCCTATTCTCTGTTCCGCCTCTTCTCGCTCTCTGAAACTTCTTTAAATGTTATTGTTCACCGGTTATTTGGGCGCATCTTTCTTAAAAGAATTGTGACGACAAATGACCTAGGTAAAACTACTATTGGGAGATCAGTGCAATAGAGAATCTGTGCCCCTTAACATAACAAAGATTTCCTAGAAAAAAAAATATCATAGAATATTTTTTGCGTGGGTCGAGGGTGTAATGCCTTTGAAGTTAGAGTCGAGGCTCTATCGAAATTCTGCAATAGAAAATAAATGGGTGTAATGCCTTTGAAGTTAGGGTCGAGGCTCTATCGAAATTCTGCAATAGAAAATAAATGGGTGTAATGCCTTTGAAGTTAGGGTCGAGGCTCTATCGAAATTCTGCAATAGAAAATAAATGGGTGTAATGCCTTTGAAGTTAGGGTCGAGGCTCTATCGAAATTCTGCAATAGAAAATAAATGGGTGTAATGCCTTTGAAGTTAGGGTCGAGGCTCTATCGAAATTCTGCAATAGAAAATAAATGGGTGTGCCTTTGAAGTTAGGGTCGAGGCTCTATCGAAATTCTGCAATAGAAAATAAATGGGTGTGCCTTTGAAGTTAGGGTCGAGGCTCTATCGAAATTCTGCAATAGAAAATAAATGGGTGTGCCTTTGAAGTTAGGGTCGAGGCTCTATCGAAATTCTGCAATAGAAAATAAATGGTACTACCATCATCTTCTTTTGCAAGACTTTCTCCATGATTTGAAAGTGGTATCCTCATTATCATTTTTAGTTACTAGTCCAAGGACAAGGGCATTCTAAGATGTGAACTCAGGACCTCTCACACCCTAAGCAAGAATAATACCACTAGACCAAATTCTATCCTCATTATCATTTTTAGTTACTAGTCCAAGGACAAGGGCATTCTAAGATGTGAACTCAAGACCTCTCACACCCTAAGCAAGAATAATACCACTAGACCAAATTCCCCTTCTTTAATATCAATCATTTTTAGCTCTCACTCGATATGATTTTTTCTCTCAAGTTTGAAATCTATAGTTGTTGGGAGTTGAGGGGCTAAAAGCATTTTGTTGAGCTTTTCGATCATGAGTAACTTTTATGCATTCAATTAGAATACTCTATTCATTCAGGTGAGGTACGTCTTTTTGTATAGGTGGAAGTTCAAGGATTTAACGGAAAGAAAATCATCAACCCTTTACAATCAATACACAGAATTCTATAAATACATGAGGTTGAGGTCGTGACCCGCCATTCAACCTAACAACACCACTAATATGTAATCATAAGGAAGAGTATTTATTAAAGCACTACGTTGTTCACCTTAATTTTTGTAGGAAACAACGAAATTTATCCACTAGACCAAATGCCCTGGTAGTGGATCAATCATTTTTAGTTGCTAGTCCATGTGTTTTGTGTGCCTCAAGATTTGAATTTGTTCTTCAAATCAATTGGATGTACTTCAATTAATATTATTAAAAAAACATTGACATAAATAAAGTTCTTTGCACTTCAATTAATATTATTAAGAAATATTGACATAAATAAAGTTCATATCCTATAATTCCTACTTTGTAGATTTGAGATTATGAATGACCCAACTCAAATTTGCCACTAAAGTATATGCATTCCTTTAAAATAAATATTGAAACAATACGTTTGAATTTTAATTAAAATTTCACCATTTTTTAAAACGACTTTTATTTTATATTTATTTTTTAACTTTTTTAAATTTTTTTAAATTTTTAAAATTTTTTAATTTTAGTTTTCAAAACCTAGATGGATAGGTTAAAACTACTTCTTTGCTACCATTTAATATTTATATTGTAAAATGGTATATTTATATTGTAAAATGGGATTAACTTGTTTTAAGTTTATGTAGTTTCTTTTCATTAGTACGTTTGCTTCTATCTCATGTATAAAAAAAAAAAAAAGTGCTAGTAAACATAATTCGTCTTTTATTGTTATATATACTTACTCCATTTGTATTTACTTCATTTATACAAAAGTTTACGGCAATTAATAAACCCATGTGCTTAATACATTCTCTAAAAAAACAAACTTGTTTGAATTAAGATAAATTACCAGGAATAGGAAGAGAAGAAACACCGAAAATAAGTAGAAGGTTGAGAATTTCACTCAAGCACACAATCCAACTTGAAAGACTGAATGGCTCCGATACAATTCTACCCCAACAATTGCTTGAAACTTAGAAAGGGTAGAGATGATGCTCGGATTTTTAAGGAAAACTTCTCAACGTGAGAGATCAATTTCATTCCTCTCAAATCTGATTTTACATAATAATTTGACGATATTTATAGTCTTCCACACAAGAAGTTAGTGCTCTGGATTTAATCTCAATCCCCTTGAATCTCCATAAAAGACGAGGTAAATTTGACCATTACATACTTTATGAATTAAAAATAAATAAAATTTTCTAACAACTCATGTAATGATGCTTGCAACTTCATCTTCTACTTGAACGGTGTAAATATTCACTTCTACCTCCAAATGGTCCTTACTCAATCGAATAAGCTTGTAACACATGAAATGAGAGTTGAACCAAGCTTATCCCATTTTATAGATGAAAGTGAATGCTTGTTGAATTTTCTTGGCTAGTCCAGTTGGAATATTTGGAACACCGTAATCCTTATCATCTTCCCCCTCTTCAAAAGAATTTGTCCTCAATCAGAAAAATCATCACCTACATCAAAAAGACTCGAGTCAGCAACATTGAAAGTAGAATGTGCTGAAAATTCTCCAGGAAGATCATTTTATATGCATTGTTATTAATTATTTCAAGGACTTGATAAGGGTCATCCCCTTTTGCATGTAACTTTTTCTTCCTTTGATATGGGTATCGCTCCTTGTGAAAATGTATCCAAACTCAGTTATCGAGTTGAAAATGATTTCCTTTTGTCATTTGTTAATTCTTGGAGCAATTTTGAAATTGTGTTTCTCAATTGTCTCCTTCACCTCTTTATGCAATGTTTTGATTAGACCTTACTTGTGGTTGCTTTACTGGCAAAAATATTTAATTCTTAAAGTAACTTTTTGTTTCTCAATTGTCTCCTTTAACCTATTTATGGAATGTTTTTATCAAATCTGCCTTACTTACTTGTGGTTGGTTTACTCACAAAAATATTAGAATTTATAGGAAGCAAATCAAGAGCATAAGTGGATTAAATCCATAAACATCTTCAAAAGGAGAACAATGAGTGTTGTTTTACTCACAAAAATATTAGAATGAATAAGAAGCAAATCAAGAGGCGTAAGTGCATTGTACTATGAATTTCTCTAAAGGAGAACGGTACTATGAATTCCTCTATTCTAAGATGTGAACTTAAGACCTCTCACACCCTAAGAAAGAATAATATCACAAGACCAAATTTCCCTTCTTGAATATCTATCATTTTTAGCTCTCACTCGATATGATTTTTTCTCTCAAGTTTGAAATCTATATTTGTTTGGAGTTGAGGGGCTAAAAGAAAGTTCAACAAGGTGAGGTAGGTCTTTTTGTATAAGAGGAAGTTCAAGGATTTAAAGAAAAGAAAATCAAGTTCAATCCATACATGACATTCTTAATTAATAAATTATTTTACCTAAAAAAACACAAAGTGAAACAAATTAAGGCCTTTTATATTAAAGGGAAAATCCAAGAGTTGATCTCAAAACTTCTCACACCAAAAGCAAGAATCATACCACTAAACCAAATATCCTTGTTATGGACTTCATATTCAATTATGCATTGAACATATCATCGTTATTTCATTTACTTTATTTGATGTTCATATAAATTTGTTAATACTGATGGTGTTACAATAACACGTGCGGAAGCAATTTGGATCTTAGACACTCTAAGTACATCAATTATAGTATATTAGCTAGCATGTTCAAAAGCATTAAAACTCAATGAGTTTGAATACTAACCTTGTGTAGTTCAAATTTCTTTTTCCTCACGAACTGGTTTCGAATCACAACTAGTGTCTTCCCTACTATTCTCCAGCCTTAGAACGGGATTGTGGAATTCGGTGAGTGACTAAACGTGATAGGAATTTAATATATGTAAAGAGAGAGCTTTGAGAGACTTTCTCAAAGTTTTTCGAGCAAACTTTCCATTTTCCTTAATCACTCTATTTATAGAGTCATATTTGCATGTTTATGCAAATTTGAGATTACCAAATTTTGACACTCAAAATTCCACTCAAATTTGTGGGATTATGTGGCAAGCATGCAAGTTTTGTTTGAGTGAACAAAACTTTCCTGTTCCAACCCTGAGTGTTATCTCACCTTCCACAAGCATTCTCTAGGAACTAGTTTCTTGAAAAAACGAACAAATATGATTAGTGGCCCCTGAATCCAGTATCCAAGTTGAGTGATCATACTCTACTAAACATATTTTTAAAACTAGTAAATCATATTTACCTTGTTGTGCCTTTTCGGCTTTCTTCTCTACAAGGTATTTTGGGCAGTGACTTTTCCCATGCCCGTTTTTATTGCAATGGACACATTTTCCATTATCTGCATTTTAAACCTTGCATTTGGGGTCAGTAGGAATCTTATCTTTCCCCTTACCCTTTTTGACATATGCATCCCAAACTATTCGGTTTGCATTTGAGCCAGGGTTTAGGGGACATTCCTCAGTTAAAATAAACCTCAAATCATCATTTGCAAGTATGGTGTTTAGGTTTGATTTCCTTGTTGCGTAATTGTCGTCGTTTAAATTCTCAGAAGCGAGTAATTGTACTATTGAGCTTGACATGCTGAGATTTAAAACAATTCTATTAGTAAATTGACTTAATCCTTTTTAATCCACTCAGGTTTAGCAAATGTAATAATGTACCTAAAAAAATTATTAATTTACAACGATACTTTAGTGAGTTAGAGCAATTGCTACCGAGGGGTAGTCAATCACTCCTTCACTAAACCAAGACATTCTTTACTTAAACATTAATCCCATAATAACTCTTATTCCTATAGTGTTTTAGTTATCGCCACTTTGGTCAAGAATATACTACTCTTAGTAATTCTTCGTAAGTGTGATCCGCCATTTTCAGACCTCAGAGATCGGCCCCAACAATGCTATCAAATGAAAAAGCCAAAGTTGGGAATGGACCTAAGAAATCCTATCCATTTCTGGAGCTTGCGTTGTTCCGACTCCTATGTTACGACCCAACGAATGTGTAGTTGCTCTAGAGCAACATGTAGGCGGAACATGGGAATCTCACGGTGCAACCTAGTGGTGGAGACCATAGGATATGTTGATATACTTCCTTCTCCCACTGACTATAAATACTTTCTCTATTCACCTTGTTATTGACTCATGCAAATACCTTCCAAATGGAGGCTGCTACTAGGGCGACACGAGCTCGAGCATGAATCTCCCTGTGTGAATTTTCCAGAGAGCGATAAAAGAAAAAGATGTATCTCATATACTTTTTTCCTCCCACTAAGTATTTTAGACGGTTGGGTATTCTTATTACTTAGGTATATTCCGGCTAATTAAATATAACTTAAGTTTAGGTGATTTTTCCAAGTATAACACTTATACTGGATTTTTACCGCTGATGTCTAGGTGATTTTTCATTTTTTTTAAAAAAAAAATCCTTACATCACTCACGCATGCTAATAAAACTGGGCTAACTAAGCTCAAGTACTGACCTGATCTCCAGGTAGCAGGTGTTCTGTAAACCGTCAACCTAAGTACCTCTAGCCTTAGACAAGATCATGCTAGGTGAGCTTTCTTGTAACCGTAGTTTTACAAGATATCGACCTATTTTAACTATTAAAATTGATCGTGCTTGGTTGTTAACCTTAAGTGAGCATGCATTTATCTTTGTTATAGATTTTAACGTCTATCTCGTTTTATGACGTTGAAAATAACCTATAACATGCTTTATATAACAATTATATAATCATCCATTCCAAGCAATAATATAACAATTTATATCTATCACTCATGGAACTCTAAACATGCATACTATACATTATAACACTTATAACATACTTGGAATGCATGAAACATGCTTAGCCTATGGTGGGATTTAAAATCTATATGACATACTTTATGCATATACATTTTTTATTTAATTAAAACATACATTCATAATGCATAATTAATTAAACACATTAAAGTGGATTGGTTTTGGCATTTTAAAGCAAGCAATTAAATAAATTATTGCATTAATAATTAAAAATAACTTGAACCACTCCCGAGGATCATGAACAGGTTGAACCAACCCTTAAAAGCGTTGAACCAGATCCTAGCTGGCAGAAAAAAACACCTGAACCGCCTCTTCCATCTTCTTCTTCAGTTCAGCTTGCTATCTCTTCCATTTTTGATCAATTACAACCTAAATTGACTCTAATGACTCCATAAAAATTACAGACCTTTCTTCACTCATTAAATCTCATGCACAATAGGCCAATTACAAAAATTGAATACAATGGAAGCATAAAAAAATGTCAAAACCATAAACATCCACTATAGCAACCACAAAATTTCATTCATGAAATGGTACCCACCATGCTCAAATTAATGTAAATAAAGTGCTTAAAACTTGCTCTGATACCAATAGATGGTGTTACTATAACAAGTGCGGAAGAAATTTGGATCTTAGGCACTCTAAGTACATCAATTATAGTAAATTAGCTAGCATGTTCAAAAGCATTAAAACTCAATGAGTTTGAATACTAACCTTTTGTAGTTTAAATTCATTTTTTCCTCATGAACTGGTTTCGAATCACCACTAGTGTCTTCCCTACAATTCTCCGGCCTTAGAATGGGATTGTGGAATCTGATGAGTGACTAAACTTGATAGGAATTTAGTATATGTAAAGAGAGAGTTTTGAGCAATTTTCTCAAAATTTTTCGAGTAAACTTTCCATATACCTTAATCACTCTATTTATATAGTCATATTTGCATGTTCATGCAAATTTGAGATTACCAAATTTTGACACTCAAAATTCCACTCAAATTTGTGGGATTATGTGGCAAGCATGCAAGTTTGAATTAACTAAATTTTACACTCAAAATTCCACTCAAATTTGTGGGGTTTATTGGGCAAACATGCATGTTTGGTTACACGAAATTTTGACTCTCAAAATTCCACTTAAATTTGTGGGGGCAAACATGCAAGTTTAGTTAAACCATATATTGACACAAATATTCCTATAACTCAAACATGGATGTTTTCATTGGGTGAAGTCAACATTTTGACTTTCTTTAAATAATTAATTTCAAATCAAAATAAGAAATGATTAATAAAATAATTTAATTAAAATTTAACATTAAATAAAATGCCAATCCTAATGAATTTCGGCAAATATTGATTATGAATCCCTATTCATAATTAAAATATTTAAATCTTATTTAAATATCTCTAATTCTCTCTTTTTGTTTAATTCATAATTAAAACAAAATACAGTTAAATATATCGTATATATTTAGCGTATATTCCCTAATTTGGAACTCACTCGTCACACTGTTCTAAGGTTTAGTACGATATGAGCTAGCAGGGGGACCTAATGGACCTACAGATCATGGGCTCCAACGATTCGAGATTAACCGGCTAAACTCATTAACCTTGTTAACCAACATTCGTTAACAACTAGAACACTCCACTATAGCCTAGTAGTTGTACTCCCCTCACTATAGATATATTTCTGTCCATTGGATATAACCATGATTGGTAAGTCGATCCTTCAGAGGTTGTTCGTAACTAGAGCTGGGTCAATTTACCGTTTTACCCCTAAAGTTACTTCTTGTTCCTTGAGTCCCACTGACCATCTAATGAACAATTGGTTTGTGGTCCAACCACCAAACAAAATCCCTCTCGGGCCAATGAGAGGGTGGGGCCCCTTGTTCAAGACTTGGAGTCAGTACTTGAGGGAACAACCTCTCTACTATCCCTAAAAGCGGGTAGGAGTAAATTCCATCTTACACTCTATGTCCCCAGCTATTCACCCAGTCTTACCCTTGTAATGGGAGGCTTATTTAGTCGGCGAACTCGGGCCACTCTCAACCATGCAAATCTAAGGATAATTCTGAATAAACAGGAGTTCATAGTTAGCTCAGGATTAAGATCGAGTTACCTAGGTCATTGAATGAAAAAATCAGTCTCAACAATAAACGACATTATAAAGTGAGAGTAGTTTTCTTCATGGTCCGATCTTATGCAATACTCATTGCATAGGACGCCCCCACTCACATGTACAATTTAGTGATCACATTGTTCATATCATATACAAAAGTGGACCGCATCCATAGTGTACTCAACCTTATCCCTGTATATAGGTCATTTTGAGTGGGCCGCATCCATAGTATACTCAACCTTATCCCTGTACTATAGGTCATTTTGTGTCTCTACATATAGTTCAAGTAATCTTGATCTACTCTGATGTCTCTACATATAGTTCAAGTAATCATACTAAACCCAACAAATACAATCAATTCTACTTGTTGATCATTAATATAAAAGAAGACTAATGGAGATGCGGGCAATCGATCCCCGTACCTCTTGCATGCAAAGAGAGCACTCAACCATCTTAGCTACATCCCCACAATTCTTACATCACAAAACCCATAGGTCCCGTCATCAATAATAGTGAAAATGAAAAACTAAATAGTGAAAATGAAAGACTATCACTCCTCATTATGTCATAAATAAGAAAAAATTGAAAAGAAATAATATATTTAACAATTGATAGTATTCTTTGGAGATGCATGGTAACGATCCCCACACCTCTCGCATGAAAAACGATTGTTCTACCCTCTGAGCTACATCCCCACAATTATCCCTGCTCATTATGTCGTAAATAAGAAAAAAATTGAAAAGAAATAATATATTGTGATTTTGCTTTTCTTCAATTTTGTACAATCTGTCCAAAAGTGTCATTTTTTCTCCACAATTTCAACACTTTACGTTTAGTTTGTTAGAGATTTTTCTCGATTCCTTTATTTTGATCGCCCATGTTTGTTTGGGCTCTTTGATTTACTTCTTTTCCTTCGATCAACACGGAGAGTATTGCCAGATGAATCTCCAATTTTTCATTTGGAAATACTTTCACTAACATCTTGAATTTCATCAAACTTCAGTTTATCAGATCCTCGTAAACTGTTGATTGCAGCAGCAACAGTATACCATGACTCAGGTAAAGATGACATCAAAATTACTACTTTAATTTCATTTTTTTAACCTAATTTCCATTGAGCTCAATTGACTGACAATCACGTTGAACTAATTTATATGATCTGCAACAAATCTACAACACCTTGTTCATAGCCAACGGATTTTCGTACATATTTGACAACACCTTTCATAGGCCTAATGTCGTCTTCTCTTTGATGATGTTGAACATCGTGTTTCTGGACAGCATCAACCAGATCAACCCTAAGGCGTGACGATCCTTGAGTTTCCACTCTTCCGCGGTCATGGTATCCGGCTTCACCCCCAAAAGGGGTTTCTAAAGATCTTTCTGGTACATATAATCTTCAATCTCCATCTTCTAAAAACTGATATAGAATCCATCAAACTTTTAAATTCTTGTCTTTGAACTTTCCATCTTCTCAGATCGTGGTAAATCTCGCCTCGCCCTGGTACCAATTATTAGGATCACACAACAACGCACACACTCGATCTATGTAAGGAGATATATTGACTAAAAGTGTTGTATTAATGACTTCAAGGTATACTTCCTGTGGAAGCGTGACATGAGTTATTTTCTTGGGATTGAGGTCCACCATACCATACTTCTGATAGTGTTAATATAACACATGCGGAAGCAATTTGGATCTTAGGCACTTTAAGAACATTAATTATAGTATATAACTAGCATGTTCATAAGTATTAAAACTTAATTAGTTTAGATACTAACATTTTGTAGTTCAAACTCTTTTTTCCTCACGAACCGGTTTCGAACCACCACTAGTGTCTTCTCCACTATCCTCCAGCCTTAGAATGGGATTGTGGAATCCGGTGAGTGACTAAACTTGGAAGGGATTTTGTATATGTGAAGAGATGTTTGTGAGAGGTCTTTCTCAAGGTTTTTCACCAAGAAGAAGACCTTCCATGTACAATGATCACTCTATTTAAAGAGTGATGTTTGCATGTTCATGCAAATTTGAGATCACCAAATTTTGACACTTAAAATTCCACTCAAATGTTTGGGATTATGTGGCAAGCATGCATGTTTGAGTTAATCAAATTTTGACACTCAAACTTCCACTCAAACTTGTGGGGTTTATTTGGCAAACATGCAAGTTTGGTTAAACCAAATTTTGACACTTCAAAATTCCACTAACATGGATTTTTCCATTAAATGAAGTCAACATTTTGACTTAATTCATTTCAATTCAACAATTAATTTGAATAATGAATTTCAAATTAAAGTAACATTAAATGATTAATTAAACTATTTAATTAATATTTAATATTAATTCAAATGCCAATCCCAATCAATTCCGACACATAATTCATTAAGATATTTAAATCTTATTTAAATATCTCCGATTCTCTCCTTTTGTTTAATTCATAAATAAAACAAAAAAAATGCGGTTAAATATATCGTATATATGTAGCGCATATTCCCTAATTTGAATTCGAACACTTTGAACTCACTTGTCACACTGTTCTATGGTTTAGTCCGATATGAGCTAGCAGAGGGACCTAATGGACCTATAGATCATGGGCTCCAACGATCCAAGATTAACCAGCTAAACTCATCAACCTTGTTAACCAACATTCGTTAACTACTAGGACACTCCACTATAGCCTAGTAGTTGCACTCCCCTCACTATAGATATATTTCTGTCCATTTGATATAACCATGATTAGTAAGTCAATCCTTCACAGGTTGTTCGTAACTAGAGCTGGGTCAATTTACTATTTTACCCCTAAAGTTACTTCTTGTTCCTTATGTCTCACTGATCCTCTAATGAACAATTGGTTTGTGGTCCAACCAGTAAACCGAATCCCTCTCAGGGCAATGAGAGGGTGGGGTCCCTTGTTCAAGACCTGGAGTCAGTGCTTAAGGGAACTACCTTTCTTCTATCCCTAAAAGTGGGTAGGAGCGAATTCCATCTTGCACCCCACGTCCCAAGCCATTCACCCAGTCTTATCCCTGAAATGGGAGGCCTATTGAGTCGGCGAACTAGAGCCACTCTCAACCATGCAAATCTAAGGATAATTCCGAATAAACAGGAGTTCATGGTTAGCTCAGGATTAAAACCGAGTTACCTAGGTTATCGAATGAAAAGAAAATCAGTCTCAACAGTAAACGACATTATAAAGTGAGAGTGGTTTTCTTCATGGTCCGATCTTATGCAATACTCATTGCATAGGACGTCCCCACTCACATGTCTCCACATGTACAATTTAGTGATCACATTGTTTATATCATATACAAAAGTGGGCCGCATCCATAGTGTCCCCAGAACAAGGTATTCAGTCTTATCCTTATACTATAGATTATTTTGACTGTATACTTGAACTTGATCCACTCTTATGTCTATACATATAGTTCAAGTAATCATACTATAGCCAGATTGTTCTTAGTTTATTGGATTTAGATTAATGATCGTAAATTTCACTTTATTCAATAACAATCTTTACTGAATTGACAACAATAATAGAATATATTTTTGTTTACAAACTATGAGTTTTAGGACATAAAACCCAACAAACTCCCACTTGGACTAAAACTCTATTGGGGTTTTATAACGTTGAGTAGAGAGAAATACAATAAACTAGGGCATTACATACTCATGCCATTTCTCCCACTTGCCCTAGATTACATAACTCGTAGTCCTAGACTCACTAGGTGCCCTTCAAACACTTTAGCCGTGAGGGGCTTTGTAAATGGATCAGCAATGTTGTGCTTTGAAGCTATCTGTGTGACGATCACATCTCCTCGTTGCACAATCTCCCTTATGAGATGATATTTGCGCTCAATATGTTTTCCTCGCTTATGGCTTCTTGGTTCTTTTGAATTTGCAACTGCTCCAATGAGTAGGGAATTTGCGGGTTGGGTACATAGCATGGCATACATCAGACTGCCGACCTCTGATCCATAGGGAATTTGTCTCATATCCTCAACTTCTTGAGGTGTCTTAGGACTTTCTTCCTTCGACAAATGAACTCCATGCCTGAAAGGTAATAATCCTTTCTTGGAGTCCTGCATCTTATATCGAATCAACATTTTATCGATGTACGATGCCTGAGACAATGCTAGTGTTTTGTTCTTGCGATTTCGAACAATTTGGATTCCAAGAACAAACTGAGCCTCTCCCAAATCTTTCATTTGGAATTGTGTCGCTAGCCAATGCTTAATGTCAGTCAGAAATCCCACATCATTTCCAATGAGTAGGATATTGTAAACGTACAACACCAGGAAAGCTACTGTAGAGTTGACTATCCTTTTATAAACACAAGGTTCATCAACAATCTGTTTAAAGCCATAAGATTTGATCGCAGTATCAAACTTTATATTCAAGGATTGAGATGCTTGCTTCAACCCATAAATGGATCTTTTAAGCTTGCAAACTCTTTGCTCGTGATCCTGTTGAATGAACCCCTCTGGTTGAGCCATATAGATACTCTCTTCAAGATTGCCGTTTAGAAAGGATGTCTTAACATCCATTTGCCAAATTTCATAATCATAAAATGTGGCAATAGACAAGAGTATTCTAATCGATTTAAGCATAGCAACAGGAGAGAAGGTTTCTTCATAGTCCACCCCCTCTCTTTGGGTATAACCCTTTGCTACTAGTCGAGCTTTAAAGGTCTGTACCTTACCGGTTTGGTCTCGTTTCCTCTTATAGATCCATTTACAACCAATAGGTTTTACCCCATCTGGTTGATCTACAAGTTCCCAGACTGAATTGAAGTACATTGACTCCATTTCAAGATTCATGGCTTTAATCCATTGATCTCTATCTTCATCATTCATTGCCTGTTTATAGGTCAATGGATCCTCAACGCCATCATCAGGTATGATGACTTGAGTTTCTGCCAAACCTAAGTTACGATCGGGTTGAGTTATAACCCTCCCACTACGTCGAGGCATTCTCAACTCTTGAGAAGGATGTGATTGACCAGAAGTGTCAGCTCCATCAACAACTCTTGTTGAAGAACCAGCTTGATCAACAACTCTTGTTGTTTTATCAGTAGCTTCTTTAGAAATCTCACTTAATACTAGTTTGCTACGAGGTTGATGATTTCTTACGTGGTCTTCCTCTAAGAATGTAGCGTTTGTTGATACAAACACTCTATTTTCTTGAGGATCATAAAACAAACCACCTTTCGTCTCTTTGGGGTATCCTACGAATAGACATAATTTTGAACGACGTTCTAATTTCTTGGGGTTTTGCAACAACACATGTGCTTGACATCCCCAAATTCTGAAGTGACGTAAACTACCTTTACGCCCTTTCCATAACTCATAAGGTGTTTCTAAAACACTCTTAGCAGGAACCATGTTCAAAATGTATGTAGCAGTCTCCACTGCATATCCCCAAAACGGATCGGGTAATTGAGCGAAACTCATCATAGATCGAACCATGTCTAATAGAGTTCTATTTCTCCTTTCTGATACACCATTTTGTTGAGGCATACCAGGGGCTGAGAGTTGAGACCTTATTCCATGTTCTATCATATAGTCCTGAAATCTTAAGTCCATGTACTCTCCTCCTCGATCTGATCGAAGTGTTTTAATAGTTTTACCTAATAGATTCTCAACCTCAGTCTTATACTCTCTGAATTTTTCAAGAGCTTCGAACTTGTGATGCATTAGGTAAAGATAGCCATACCTTGAATAATCATCAATAAAACTGATGAAATATTCATACCCTCGTGCTTTGACATTCATTGGACCACAGAGATCTGTATGCACGAGTTCTAAGGTTTCTTTGGCTCTATAACCTTTTTTGAAAAAAGATCGTTTAGCCATTTTACCCTCAAGACAAGACTCACATGGAGGTAAAGAGTTGTCTTCTAACTCATTTAGAAGTCCTCTTTTGACCAATCTCTCAATCCTATTGAGATTAATGTGGCCTAGTCTTAAGTGCCAAAGATAGGTATTAGGAGAAATCTTTTGTCGTTTATTTTGAGTTTCAGCTGTTTTAAACATCTCGGTATTTAAAATAGCTTTTGTTTCGCTCGGTTTTAACATATATAAGTTGTTTTCTAGTTTTGCAGAACAAATATGAATACCTCTTTTGAAAATGAACACTTCATTGATTTCAAAAGATACTTTATACAATTGTTCTAATAAATAAGAGATAGATATTAGATTCCTTTTCATTTGAGGAACAAAAAGTACATTATCTAATATAATGAATCTATCTCCAAAAAACAACTTTAAATTTCCTACTGATCTTGCTGAGACAACCTCTCCTGTTCCAACCCTGAGTGTTATCACGCCGTCCGCAAGCATTCTCCAGGAGCTAGTTTCCTGGTAAAAAGAACAAATATGATTAGTCGCCCCTGAATCTAGTATCCAAGTTGAGTTGTCATACTCTACTAAACATATTTCTACAACGAGTAAATCATATTTACCTTGTTGTGTCTTTTCGGCTTTCTTCTCTGCAAGGTATTTTGGGCAGTTTCTCTTGCAGTGCCCGTTTTCGTTGCAATGGAAACATTTTCCTTTATCTACTTTTTGAACCTTGTGTTTGTGGTTAGTAGGAATCTTATTTTTCCCTTTACCCTTTTTCTTCATCAAAACACTTTTAGAAGTTGAAGGTCCAGACTTATTTTTGGAGGACGATCCTCGTAGTAATTTCTTGGAGATAGCAATATTTGCTTCTCCTGTTTGTCCCTTGTTCATTAAGAGGAACTGATAAGTCTGTAGCTCATTGAGAAGAGCAGTCAAGTTATATTCTATTTTGTTCATAACCACATTGGTGCGGAACTGGAAGAAGCTCTTTGAAAGAGACATCATGATAAAACTGACTTGACTCTTCTCATCAATGACAGCTTCATTTTCTTCTGCCACATTGAAATGGACCATCATGTCCAGGACATGTTCTCTAACTGCGGTCCCTTCTTTCATACGGCAGTTGTAAATGTATTTTATGGCTTCATGTCTAAGGGAGAAGGGCGGTTGTCCAAACATCCCTTTTAGAGATTCCATAATCTCTTTAGCAGTACCCATAACATCGTGTTTCTTAGCCAAAACATCAGATATGCTGGCTAGAATGTACACTAGGGCTTTATCATTTGCCTTTATCCATCTGTCATACGCATCCCGAACTGTTCGGTTTGCATTTGAGCTAGGGTTTGGAGGACACTCCTCGTTAAAACAAACTTTAAATCATCAATGACCAGTATTGTGTTTAGGTTTGATTTCCAAGTTGTGTAGTTGTCGCCATTTAATTTCTCAGAAGCGAGTAATTGTACTATTGAGTTTGTCATGCTGTGATATAAAGAAAATTCTATTAGTTATTTGACTTAATCCTGTTTAATCCAATCAGTTTTAGCAAGTGTAATAATGTACCCAAATCATTATTAATTTGCAACGATACTTTAGTGAGTTAGAGCAACTGCTACCGAGGGGCAGTCAATTACTCATTCACTAAACCAAGACATTCTTGACTTAAACACTATTCCCAGAATAACTCTTGTTCCTATAGTGTTCTTAGTTATCGCTGTTTTGGTCAAGAATATACCAACTCTTAGTATTTCTTCGTAAGTGTGACCCGCCATTTTCAGACCTCATAGATCGGTCCCAACAATGCTATCGAATGAAAAAGCCAAAGTTGGGAACGGACCTAAGAAATCTTATCCCATTTCTGGAGTTTGCGTTGTTTCGACTCCCATGTTACGACCCTCCGAATGGGTAGTTGCTCTAGGGCAACATGCAGGTGGAACATGGGAACCTCACGGTGCAACCTAGTGGTGGAGACCATAGGACGTATTTGACATACTTCCTTCTCCCACTTACTATAAACTTTCTCTATTCACCTTGTTATTGACTCATGCAAATACCTTCTGAATGGAGGACGCTCCCAGGGCCACATGAGGCTGAGCATGAATCTCACTGTGCAAATTTTACAGAGAGCGTGAAAAGAAAACGATGTATCTTATACACCTTTTTCCTCCCACTAAGTATTGTAGATGGTTGGGTATACTCATTACTTAAGTATATTCCGGCTAATTAAATATAACTTAAGTCTAGGTGATTTTTCTAAATCTTACTTAAGCATGCTCATAAAACTGGGCTAACTAAGCTCAAGTACTGGTCCGATCTCCAGGTAGTAGGTGTTCCGTAAACCGTCAACTTAAGTACCTCCAGCCTTAGACAAGATCGTGCCAGGTGAGCTTTCTCGTAACCGCAATTTCGTAAGACATCGACCTATTTTAACTATTAAAATTGATCGTGCTAGGGTCTTAACCCTAAGTGAGCAAGCACTTATCTTTATTATAGATTTTAACGTCTATCTCGTTTTATGACGTTGAAAATAACCTATAACATGCATCTATACTGCTTTATATAACAATTATATAATCAATCATTCCATGCAATAATATAACAATTTATATCTATCACTCATGGAACCCTAAACATGCATACTATACATTATAACACTTATAACATACTTGCAATGTATGAAACATGCTTAGCCTATGGTGGGATTTTAAATCTATATGACATACTTTATGCATATACATTTTTTATTTAATTAAAACATACATTCATAATGCATAATTAATTAAACACACTAAAGTGGGTTGGTTTTGGCATTTTAAAGCATGCATTTAACTAAATTATTACACTAATAATTAAAATTAACTTGAGCCGCTCCCGAGGATCACGAACTGGGCGATCCAACCCTTAATAACGTTGAATCGGACCCCAATGGCAGGAAAAACACCCGAACCACCTCTTCCATCTTCTTCGGTTCAGCTTGCTATCTCTTCCATTTTTGATCAATTACAACATAAAATATACTTTAATGACTCCATAAAAATTACAGACATTTCTTCATTCATTAAAGCCCATACACATTAGGCTTATTACAATAATTGTATCAAATGGAAGCATAAAAAAAAATGCCAAAACCAAAACCATCCACTTTAGCAACCACAAA
This sequence comes from Cucurbita pepo subsp. pepo, assembly GCF_057944985.1. Lineage (NCBI taxonomy): Eukaryota > Viridiplantae > Streptophyta > Magnoliopsida > Cucurbitales > Cucurbitaceae > Cucurbita > Cucurbita pepo. The sequence continues at coordinate 10,353,132 of NC_141800.1, read as the reverse complement.
TTTCATTCATGAAATGGTACCCACCATGATCAAATTAATGTAAATAAAGTGCCTAAAACTTGCTCTGATACCAATTGATAGTGTTAATATAACACATGCGGAAGCAATTTGGATCTTAGGCACTTTAAGAACATTAATTATAGTATATAACTAGCATGTTCATAAGTATTAAAACTTAATTAGTTTAGATACTAACCTTTTGTAGTTCAAACTCTTTTTTCCTCACGAACCGGTTCGAACCACCACTAGTATTTTCTCCACTATCCTCCGGCCTTAGAACGGGATTGTGGAATCCGGTGAGTGACTAAACTTGGAAGGGATTTTGTATATGTGAAGAGATGTTTGTGAGAGGTCTTTCTCAAGGTTTTTCACCAAGAAGAAGAAGACCTTCCATGTACAATGATTACTCTATTTAAAGAGTGATGTTTGCATGTTCATGCAAATTTGAAATCACCAAATTTTGACACTTAAAATTCCACTCAAATGTTTAGGATTATGTGGCAAGCATGCATGTTTGAGTTAACCAAATTTTGACATTCAAAATTCCAATCAAACTTGTGGGGTTTATTTGGCAAACATGCAAGTTTGGTTAAACCAAATTTTGAAACCTCAAAATTCCACTAACATGAATTTTTCATTAAATGAAGTCAACATTTTGACTTTCTTCATTTCAATTCAACAATTAATTTGAATAATGAATTTCAAATTAAAGTAACATTAAATGATTAATTAAACTATTTAATTAATATTTAATATTAATTCAAATGCCAATCCTAATCAATTCCGACACATAATTCATTAAGATATTTAAATCTTATTTAAATATCTCTGATTCTCTCCTTTTGTTTAATTCGTAAATAAAACAAAAAAATGCGGTTAAATATATCGTATATATGTAGCGCATATTCCCTAATTTGAATTCGAACACTTTGAATTCACTTGTCACACTGTTCTATGGTTTAGTCCGATATGAGCTAGCAGAGGGACCTAATGGACCTATAGATCATGGGCTCCAACGATCCAAGATTAACCGGCTAAACTCATTAACCTTGTTAACCAACATTCGTTAACTACTAGGACACTCCACTATAGCCTAGTAGTTGCACTCCCCTCACTATATATATATTTATGTCCATTTGATATAACCATGATTAGTAAGTCGATTCTTCACAGGTTGTTCGTAACTAGAGCTGGGTCAATTTACCGTTTTACCCCTAAAGTTACTTCTTGTTCCTTATGTCTCACTGATCCTCTAATGAACAATTGGTTTGTGGTCCAACCAGTAAACCGAATCCCTCTCAGGCCAATGAGAGGGTGGGGCCCCTTGTTCAAGACTTGGAGTCAGTGCTTAAGGGAACTACCTTTCTTCTATCCCTAAAAGTGGGTAGGAGCGAATTCCATCTTGCACCCCACGTCCCCAGCCATTCACCCAGTCTTACCCCTGAAATGGGAGGCCTATTGAGTCGGCGAACTAGAGCCACTCTCACCCATGCAAATCTAAGGATAATTCCGAATAAACAGGAGTTCATGGTTAGCTCAGGATTAAAACCGAGTTACCTAGGTTATCGAATGAAAAGAAAATCAGTCTCAACAGTAAACGACATTATAAAGTGAGAGTGGTTTTCTTCATGGTCCGATCTTATGCAATACTCATTGCATAGGACGCCCCCACTCACATGTCTCCACATGTACAATTTAGTGATCACATTGTTTATATCATATACAAAAGTGGGCCGCATCCATAGTGTCCCGAGAACAAGGTACTCAGCCTTATCCTTATATTATAGATCATTTTGACTATATACTTGAACTTGATCCACTCTTATGTCTATACATATAGTTCAAGTAATCATACTATAGCCAGAGTGTTCTTAGTTTATTGGATTCAGATTAATGATCGTAAATTTCACTTTATTCAATAACAATCTTTACTGAATAAACAACAATAATAAAATATGTTTTTGTTTACAAACTATGAGTTTTAGGACATAAAACCCAACAACTTCCTGTGGCGTGACACTGTGTGTCCGCCCATTCCAATCTTTTGAACATGCTCCAAACAAGGAGCACCAAGTCTTTGAAAATGAAGATCCAATCTAGCAAGTTAATTTTCACTTGTAAGGCATGTTAATATTGGACATGCTCCAAACAAGGAGCACCAAGTTTTTGAAGATGAAGATCCAATCTAGCAAGTTAATTTTTACTTGTAAGGCATGTTAATATTGGAATTATTCTAATATTCAAGGATTATCAAATAAACCAACCCCTCTTGCACCTGAAATGAGAATCATACCACTAGACCAAATGCCCTTATAATGGATCAATCATTTTTAGTTGTTAGTTCATGTATTTTGTGTGCCTCAAGATTTGAAATTTTTCTACGTGTTTTTTTTTTTTGTGTTTTAGAACCTACTATTATTGTCACGTTAATTTTACATTGTCCATCACATAATTGAATTTGTTCTTCAAATCAAATGGATGTACTTTAATTAATATTATTAAGCAATATTGACATAAATAAAGTTCATATCCTATAATTCCTACCTTACCTTTGAGATTGTGAATGACCGAGCTCAAATTATTTTAATTGAAGCTGCATGGCAACTAAAGCATATGCATTCCTTTGGGATAGATATTGAAACAATACATTTGAATTTTAAGTAAAATTTCACCACGACTAAGTTTTTGAAAACGACTTTTATTTGATTTTTTTTAATTTTTTTATCCTTTAACATAAGTTTTCAAAACCTACATTGATATGTCAAAACTACTTCTTTGCTACCCTTTAACAATATTTATATTGTAAAAATGGGATTAACTTCTTTTTACTACTACGTTTACTTCTATCTCATGTTAAAAAACAAATGTGCTAGTAAACATAATTCCTCTTTTATTGTTTATATACTTACTCCATTTGTATTTATTCATTTTAAACAAAAGTTCACAGTAATTAATAAACTCATGTGCTTAATACATTCCCTAAAAAAAACAAACTTGTTTGTATTAGGATAAATTACAATGAATAGAAAGAGAAATAATCCCGAAAATAAGTAGAAGGTTGAGAATTTCACTCAACCACACAATCGAACTTGATAGACTCATGTGCAATTCTACCCCAACAATTGCTTCAAACTTAGAAATAGTAGAGATAATGCTGGATTTTTAAGGGGAACTTTCCAACTTGAGAGACCAATTTCAATCCTCTCAAATATGATTTTTACATAATAATTTGAGGATATTTATAGTCTCCCCACAAAAGAAGTTAGTGGCCTAAATTTAATCTCAATCCCCTCAATCTCCACGAAAGAAGACGAGGTCAATTTGACCATTACATACTCTATGAATTAAAAATAAATAAAGTTTTCTAACAACTCATCTAAGGATGCTTGCAACTTCATGTTCTACTTCAACTCAACTGTGTAAATATTCACTTTTGAAGCTCCAAATGGTCCTTTCTCAATCGAATAAGCATGTAACACATGAAATGAGAGTTGAACAAGGTCTATCAAAATTTTATAGATGAAGAATGAATGTTTGTTGAATCTTCTTGGCTGGTCCAGTTGGAACATTTGGATCACCGTGGTCCTTATCATCTTCCCCCTCTTCAAAAAAATTCGTCCTCGAATCAGAAAAATCATCACCTACATCAAAATGACTCAAGTCAGCAACATTGAAAATTGAAAGTATAATGTGCTGAAAATTCTCGAGGAACATCATTTTATATGCATTGTTATTAATTATTTCAAGTACTTGATAAGGGTTATCCCCTCTTGGATGTAACTTTGTCTTCCTTTGAGATGGAAATCGCTCCTTGCGAAAATGTATCCAAACCAAGTTATCGGGTTGAAAAATGATTTCCTTCCGTCCTTTGTTAATTCTTTAAGTAACTTTGAAATTTTGTTTCTCAATTGTCTCCTTCACCTCTTTATGCAATATTTTGATCAGAACTTACTTGTGGTGGCTTTACTCACAAAAATATTTAATTCTTAAAGTAACTTTTTGATTCACAAAAATATTTAATTCTTAAAGTAACTTTTTGATTCTCAATTGTCTCCTTTCACCTGTTTATGCAATGTTTTCATCAGATCTGCCTTACTTGTGGTTGCTTTACTCACAAAAATATTAGAATGAATAGGAAGCAAATCAAGAGGCGTAGGTGGATTAAATTCATAAACATCTTCAAAAGGAGAACAATGAGTGGTACTATGAATTACTCTAAAGGAGAACGGTACTAGAATTGGTCTATTATATGTCATCTCTACAAATGACAAACATTCGTCCCAAGACTTAATATTCTTACCAATAATAGGCAGATTAAATCCATAAACATCTTCAGAAGGAGAACAATGAGTGGTACTATGAATTGCTCTAAACGAGAACGGTACTATGAATTGCTCTATTATATGAATTGCTCCTAAGACTTAATATATTATTAGAAATAATAGGCAATAATCCAATTTATCCCACACCATACTTTTCAAGAGTGACTTAAAAATGTAACATCCCTATCTTTTTGTGTGTAGCAAACCACATTTAAACGCGTATACAACCCATATAAAATAACTCATTAAGGCACCACAATATTATAGAACATTTAGGGATATAGAGTGGGGTATTCGTGGTATCGTTCCCCATACCAATCGCATGCAAAGAGAGCACTCTACCATCTTAGTTTCATTATGTCATAAATAAGAAAATAATCGCATGCAAAGAGAGCACTCTACCATCTTAGTTTCATTATGTCATAAATAAGAAAATATTGAAAAGAAATAATACATCGATAGTCTTCCTTTGGGGATGCGGGGTATCGATCCCCATACCTCTCACATGCAAAGAGTGCTCTATCATTTGAGTTAAATCCCCACAATTCTAGCATCACAAAATCCTAAATTTTCCATGATCAATAAGGCTCTACCATCTCAACTACATCCCCCCAATTATCCATAATATATTTAGTAATCAATTCATTTGGAGAAGCAAGGTATCGATCCCGTACTTTCACGTGGGAAGCTCTACCATCTAAGCTTCATCCTCACAATTCTTACATCAGAAAACTCAAAACGTCATGTCATCAATAATTGTGAAAATGAAAAAATATCTCCGCTCATTATGAGGAAAGATTGAGTTAAAATATTAATAACAATTAGTTTCTTTTTGAGATGTGGGGTATGGATTCCTTACATTACAAAACCCTTAGTCATCAATAAAAGTGAAAATGAAAAACTATCTCTGCTCACTCGGTCATAAATAAGGAAAGATTTAATAGAAATAAAATATTAATAACAAATAATTTCTTTTGGAGATGTGGGATATCAATCCCCATACCTCTCGCATGCAAAGAATGCACTAAACCATCTTACCTACATCCCCACAATTCTTACACCACAAAATCCTAAATGTCCCGTCATCAATAATAGTGAAAATGAAAAACTACCTTTGCTCATTATGTCATAAATAAGATTAATAATTGATAGTTTTCCTTTAGAGATGCATGATAGTGATCCCGTACCTCTCGCATGCAAAGCAAGCACTCTATCGTAGCTACATCCCAACAATTCTTTCATGACAATCCTAAACGTCCCATCATCAACAATAGTGAAAATGAAATACGATATTTGGTAGTAGGATTCCTTTGGAGATGCAGGGTATCGATCCCCGTACTTCTCACATGCGAAGCGAGCGCTCTATCATCTAAGCTACATCCCCACAATTCTTATGTCATAAAATCTTAAACCTACCATTACCAATAATAGTGAAAATAAAAATAAAAAAAATCTATGCTCAATATGTCAAAATAAGAAAAGATTGAATAGAAATAAAACTCTGAGCTACATCCCCACAATTCTTACATCACAAAACTTTGAATTAGATCAATAATAGTGAAAACGAAAACAAATAGTTTCTTCTGGAGATGCAAATGCAAAGTATTGATCCCCGTACCTCTCGCATGCTAAGCAAACGCTTTACTATCTAAGCTACATCCCCACAATTCATATATCACAAAACTCTAAATTTTCTGTCATCAATAATAGTGAAAATATCGCTACCCATCATGTCATGAATAAGGAAAAATTGAATAGAAATAAAATATTAATAACAGCATATTAAGCGAGCACTCTAACATTTGAGCTACATCCCCACAATTCTAATATCACAAAACCCTAAATATTTCGTCATCAATAATAGTGAAAATGAAAAACTATCTCTACACATAATGTCATAATAAAAATAAATTGAAAAGAAATAATATATTTAATAATTGATAGTTATCCTTTAGAGATGCAGGGTTCCAGTCCCCATACTCTCGCATGCAAAGCGCTCTACCATCTAAGCTACATCCCATGATTTTTTACTTCACAAAACATTAAATTTTTAGTCATTAATAAAAATGAAAATGAAAAAATATATCTATTCATTATGTCATAAATAAGGAACAATTAAATAAAAATAAATTATTAATAAAAAATAGTTTCTTTAGGAGACGTGGGGTATCAATTCCCAAACCTCTCACATGCTAAGGCTACCATCTGAGCTACATACCCATATTACTTGCACCACAAAATCCTAAATTTTTCATCATCAATAATAGTGAAAATAAAGAAATATCTCTACTCAACGTGTCATGACTAAAGAAAAGTTAAAAAGAAATAACATATTTAATAATAGATAGTTTTATTTTAGAGATGCGGGGTATCAATCCCGGTACTAAGGAAAAGTTAAAAAGAAATAACATATTTAATAATAGATAGTTTTATTTTAGAGATGCGGGGTATCAATCCCGGTACCTCTCGCATGCAAAGCGAGAGCTCTACCATCTAAGCTACATCCCCAAGATTCTTACGTCACAAAACCATAAATGTCTTGTCAGCAATAATAGTGAAAATGAAAAAACTATAACAAATAGTTTCTTTTAGAGATGCGAGTATGGATCCCCATACCTCTCACATACTAAGAAAGCGATGATCTACATTCTGATGTCATAAATAAGGAAAGATTGAATAGAGTTTCTTTTGGAGATGCGGGGTATCGATACCTATACCTCTCGCATGCTAAGCGAGCGCTCTTCCATCTGAGCTACATCCCCACAATTCTTGCATCACAAAACCCAAAATTTTCCATCATCAATAATAGTGAAAATTAAGAAATATCGCTACTTAACATGTCATGAATAAGGAAAAATTGAAAAGAAATAACCTATTTAATAATAAATAGTTTTATTTTGGAGATGCAGGGTATCAATCCCCATACCTCTCGTATGCAAAGCAAGCGCTCTACCATCTGAGCTACATCGCCACGATTCTTACATCACAAAACCCTAAACGTCTCGTCATCAATAATAGTGAAAATGAAAAACTATCCCTGCTCATTATGTCGTAAATGTGAAAATTTTGAAAAGAAATAATATATTTAATAATCCATTCATTTGAAGATGCAAGGTATTGATTCCCGTACTACCCACACGAGAAGCAAGCGCTCTACCATTTGATCTACATCTGCACAACTCTTTCATTAGAAAATCTTAAATGTCCCGTCATCAATAATTGTGTAAATGAAAAAAATATCTCGGCTCATTGTGTCATAAATAAGGAAAGATTGAATAGAAATAAAATATGAATAACAAATAGTTTCTTTTGAAGATGTAGGGTATAAATCCCCGTACCTTTCACATGCTACGCAAGCGCTCTACCATTTGGCTAAATACCCACAATTTTTAAATCACAAAACCCTAAATTTTCCATCATCAATAATAGTGAAAATGAAGAAATATCGCTACTCAACATGTCATGAATAAGGAAAAATTGAAAGTAAAAAATATTGACATAAATAAAGTTCATATCCTATAATTCCTACCTCGTACCTTTAAGATTATGAATGACCAAGCTCAAATTATTTTGGTTGAAGTTGCATTCCCACTAAAGCATATGCATTCCTTTGGGATAGATATTGAAATAATACATTTGAATTTTAAGCAAAATTTCACCACAAACTAAGTTTTTGAAAACGACTTTTATTTTATATTTATTTATTTATTTATTTATTATTTAATTTTTTAATTTTTTAAGTTTAGTTTTCAAAACCTACACAGATATGTCAAAACTACTTCTTTGCTATCCTTTAACAATATTTATATTGTAAAATGGGATTAACTTCTTTTAAATTTATGTAGTTTCTTTTTACTAGTATGTTTACTTCTATCTCATATTAAAAAAAAAAAAATGTGCTAATAAACATAATTCTTCTTTTATTGGTATATATACTTACTCTATTTGTATTTACTTCATTTTAAATAAAAGCTCCTAGTAATTAACCCATGTGTTTAATACATTCCCTAAAAAATAAATTTGTTTGTATTAGGATAAATTAGAATTTCACTCAACCACACAATGGAACTTGATAGACTCATGTGCAATTCTACCTCCCCCTAGAAAGATAATGCTTGAATGTTCAAGGAGAACTTCTAAACATGAGAGATCAATTTTATTCCTTTAAAATATAATTTTTACATAATAATTGCTTGAAACTTAGAAATGGTAGAGATAATGCTCGGATTTTTAAGGGGAGATTAATTTCATTCCTATGAAATCTAATTTTTACATAATAATTCGAGGACACGAGGATATTTATAGTCTCCCCACAAAAGAAGTTAGTGGCCTCGATTTAATCTCAATAATAGTGAAACATAGAAATGGTAGAGATAATGCTCTAATTTTTAGGGGGAACTTCTAAACTTGAGAGATCAATTTCATTCCTTTCAAATCTAATTTTTACATAATAACTTGAGAACATGAGGATATTTATAGTCTCCCACCAAAAGAAGTTAGTGGCCTGGATTTAATCTCAATAATAGTGAAAATGAAGAAATATTGCTACCATGAATAAGGGAAAATTGAAAGTAAAAAATAACAAAGTAAGCGCTTTTCCATCTGAGCTACGTCCCCACAATTCTTAGGTTACAAAACCCTAAACGCCTCGTCCTCAATAATAGTGAAAATGAAAAACTATCTCTCCTCATCATGTAGTAAATATGAAAATTTTGATAGGTTACAAAACCCTAAACGCCTCGTCCTCAATAATAGTGAAAATGAAAAACTATCTCTCCTCATCATGTAGTAAATATGAAAATTTTGAAAAGAAATAATATATTTAATAATCGATTCATTTGAAGAAGGAAGGTCTCGATCCCATATTTCCCACATGGGAAGCTCTACCATCTGAGCTACATCCACACAATTCTTACATTAGAAAACCCTAAATGACTGGTCATCAATAGTTTGTTTCTTTTGGAGATGCGGAGTATCTCGATCCCCATACAATTCTTACATTAGAAAACCCTAAATGACTGGTCATCAATAGTTTCTTTTGGAGATGCGGAGTATCTCGATCACTGGTCATCAATAGTTTGTTTCTTTTGGAGATGCGGAGTATCTCGATCCCCATACAATTCTTACATTAGAAAACCCTAAATGACTGGTCATCAATAGTTTCTTTTGGAGATGCGGAGTATCTCGATCCCCATACCTCTCGCATGCTATAGTTTCTTTTGGAGATGCGGAGTATCTCGATCCCCATACCTCTCGCATGCTAAGTGAGCACTCTACTGAACTACATTCCCACAGTACTTAACCCTAAATTTCCGGTCATGAAGAAATATTGCTACTCAACATGTCATAACTAAGGAAAAATTGAAAAGAAATTACATATTTAATAATAGATAGTATTATTTTGGAGATGCAAGGTATCGATCCCCGTACCTCTCACATGCAAAGCGAGCACTATACCATCTATGCTACATACCCACGATTCTCATGTCACAAAACCCTAAACGTCTCGTCATCAATAATAGGTCCAAAATGGGAGAAAATTAGGTATAATTTATGAATCACTTCGACATAGAATGCATTGATATTGTTACTTGGATTATCATTCGCTTTCACAATTTTATTGTATTTATTTACTTTGTTTTATTCTACAATCTCTCTTAAAGGGGCATTCCGAGAATCGAACTCGAGACCTCATGCACCCAAAGCGAGAATCATACCACTAGACCAAATGCCCTTGTTATGCCACTTAAAACGTATGTATGAATCCTTGGGGCCTAGGTATTAAGGTCGTATTTTTTCGTATTGCATGAAACACATGAAGTTCTCGATGCACTTGAACTGAAGCCTTGGATGTAGAATGTGTCTTCAATAACATAATAAGAACAAAGAGCTCTCTACAAGACCTGCTTCAGATTTGGATAGGCATACTCACCAAAAGTGGGAAAATGAAATGATATTAAGAGCATTATCATTATAGTTTTAATTGCCTTAATTTTGGTTTTTTTTTTTTTTTTTTTTTTTTCCTCTCTCTCTTTATTACATAAGATGGTAAGTATAAAGCCTTGGGATGTAAAGAAAGACTTTAGGTTGCTACTTAATGGCCAAGCCCTTGTGAACATGTTTAAGTTTTGATATCTCTTTTCTAATTCCTTTACGTCGACTTTGTTGTCCAACAATTGATGTAGAGAAGTTAAGAGGTATGTTTGAAAAGTAAATAATAGGACCAACAAGTTTATATAAATATGAAGTCCTTCGATAAGAAAAGATTTAGATATAGGGGCATTTGAGGTTGCACCGTAAGTGAGGGTCGTACCACTAAACCAAATGTTTTTTCTTAAATACCCAATATTTTTAGCTTCTACTCAAATATATTTTTCTCTATGTGGTTGGATGGCTATAAAATGAAAAGTTGATGGTCTAATATTTTACTTGTAAGTAAGACATTTTATATTGAATTGTTATAATATACAAGGGTTATCAAATAAACCAACAACCCAACAAAGGAAACAAACTAATCAATTTGGGTTGGATTGATTCGGTTTAGTTCATCAGTTTGTTTGATTTAATTCTTCTATTTTACCTCATATGACAAGAAAATAAAGTTGTATTGAATGCACCTTAGTTTCATTTATGACAAACTCATATGAAACATACTGGCATTAATAGTACTAAGAGTTAGAATCTATAAGCATTTCATCAACTTAAGTGCAAACCATGCTTCTTTAAAGATGAGATAAACTTTAGTTAAGTAATCGGAACTTTAAATTACTTCATGTGGAGCTTCAATTACTCTATGCTAGTTATAATCTTTAGGATTGACTAATTGGACACTAGTTCATGGATTTAGGGAATTTTTGTGTAATTATCAACTACAACTTACGTTTTCAAATTTTTAGGTCATAATTTAGGTAGTTGGTGTTATGAGTCGTAAACTTGTTTTTTTTTTTTTTTTTTTTTTTTTTTTTTTTTTGCATAAAATGGATTTAGTCAACTGTTACCGATAAGATGGAGAAAGAAATTGGCTTTGAAATGACTAATAGACCTAGGTTCATCGTTGTTGTCTTCTAACTGTGATTTTGCAAAAAGCTTAACTAATATAAACTATCATCCCACAAGATGTTTAAGGTAAATCAAGAATATACCCTACACATCATTCAAGATGGCAATAAAATGGAGTTAAATTGAACCCACTTTAGTTTCATATTTGGTGTGTTCAAGATAAAGCATAATTGTATTTATGATATTGAGCTTGGAGTCTATAAGAATTTAATGATCATAAGAGAAATTCCTGTTTTATTAGAGGAGACCAACTTTATTTAAGCTACTAGGAGTTCAAACTAGCTTAAGAGTTACGTGGGTGCTCATTTTATCCATGTTCTCCACTTCCTCCCATTTCCTCCTCTTCCTCCATCACATTCTTTATTTCTCTTCCCATTTCTCAACCTCCAACTCATTCTTTCTTCATCCCTAACCAATGAAGATTTGAATAAAGAAGGAGAAAAAGAAAGAGAGTGAAGGAAGTCGGTATGGATTTAACTTTGGAACTAGACATCGATGAGTATGATCTAGAGACCAAATATATTGAGAGATCTAGAGACCAAATTTAAATATGATATGGAAGAAAACAATAGTTACAAATATTTAAAAAAACTCATTAAAAGTATAAAAGAAAATAATAAAAAAATAGGAAAATCAGTCGAAATTAATGCTAGGGTAAATTTTTCATTTTGATCCATCTTTCCTAAGTAGGGGATAGTAAGATCGCTAATTAGAGTTCAATAAAGAGGAAAAATAAAGAAAGAAAAAAAAAGGGCGACAAAGAAGAATATAACTAGAGTTCAATAAAGAGTTGTTTGATATCAAAGCAGCCGGATTTTAGATTATACAGATTTTTTCTTAGGATAAAGAGTCGTATATCTCTATGACTCAGCTCAATGACACGTCTTGCCGCGATCAAGTAAGCAGTCTAACCCTATTTTGAAGTATATGATATGTTGTAAAACTTGTATGAATTTATTGTATGTTTTGAGTTTTGTGGTAGTTATAAAATGTCCTCGGTGAATGTTAACCATATAAGAGAATAATGTATCAAAGTTATAGTGTCAAGATATGTTGAGGAGGAAAAGAGTGGTCGTGAGATATCTCACTAGCCTTAGAAAAACAGAGAGTTGTCGCTGCAGAGTGCGATACATTTAACCAATGGAATTTTGGTACTAGAAATGATGAAACTGGAGATTGTCCCCAAACGTCTATATGGATTATTTCCAATAGTACTTTCTTTGGTTCTCTGGCAGCCTTTGTGAAGATAACTCGTTTATATTTTTCCATAACGTAGCTCTCACAAACACCCATATCAATAGATTTTAGGCCTTCTAAAACTCGATTTGCAGCATCATCTTCATTTCTTTGACGCTCATATGTGCAAGTCTATTGTCACTACTATAGGGGGTATAAACATGGTTGCTGTTACTACGAGTTGTGTATAGGGTTCACCCTACAGTAGTGTATAGGGTTCCAGATTTTGTGTCATGCTACCACCATGACACCCTACACAATCTTCCCCTTACTCTTTCAAAGTTCGGCTGCATAACCTATACTATCCAACTGACCAATAGAGATCAGATTCTTCTTGAGATCAGGAATATATTTGATATCCTATAATGTCCATTCATTTCCTGCTAGAGTTTGTATGCAGACATCTCTCTTCCCTTCTATCTCCAATGTTTGTTGTCGGCAAGATACACCTTCCCAAATTTTTCTTATTTGAAATTTTGAAACAATTCCTTACTTGAAGACAAATGAAATCAAGCAACTGAATCTAAAATCCAGAATTCAATTGGGTTGTTCATGCTAAGAATTAGAGCATCCTTAGTATCTTCTACTGAATATATAGAATCATTGTCATCTTCAAACTTGTGATTTTGTTTTTCTTCAATTTTGTACCATCTGTCCAAAAGTGTCATTTTTCTCCACAATTTTAATACTTTACATTTGGTTTGTTTAGAGATTTTTCTCGGTTCCTTGATTTTGATCGCCATGGTTTGTTTGAGCTCTTTGATTTACTTCTTTTCCTTCGATCAACAATGAGAGCATTGCCTGATGAATCTCCAATTTCCCATTTGAGAATACTTTCGCTGACATTTCGAATTTCATCATACTTCAATATATCAGATCCTCGTGAACTGTTGATTGCAGCAACAACAGTATACCACGACTCGGGTAAAGATGACATCAAAATCAATGCTTTAATTTCATTTTTGAACATAATTTTCACCAAGCTCAATTGACTTTCAATCACGTTGAACTAATTTATATGATCTGCAACAAAGCTACCTTCATATATTTGTAGATTGAACAACCTCTGCATCAAATACACCTTGTTCATAGCTGACGAATTTTTGTACATATTTTACAACACCTTCAATAGGCTCGATGTCATCTTCTCTTTGATGATGTTGAACATCATGTTTCTGGACAGCGTCAACCAGATCAACCCTAAGACGTGACGATCCTTGAGCTTCCACACCTCTATGGTCATGGTACCTGGCTTCACCCCCAAAAGATGTTTTTGAAGATCTTTCTAGTACAGATAATCTTCAATCGCATCTTCTAGAAACTGATATTGAATCCATCAAACTTTTCAGTTCTAGTTTTTGAACTTTCTATCTTCACAGATCATGATCAATCTTGTCTTGCTCTGATACCAATTATTAGGATCACACAACAACGCACACACTCGATCTAAATGAACACAAAAAATATGATAGAGAAAATGTAAGGAGAAATATTGACTAAAGGTTTTGTATTAATGACTTCAAGTATGCAAATAGAGGATATGAAGGATGAGAAATGTACATTTTGAAAGAATTGACTGATGGGTAGATATATGATTTCAGTTTATTGTATATATATATAGCTTTAATAGATATAACAGCCTACTATATATAAATATTTAGTATATATATCCCTATCAGATTTTTATTATAAATAGCCCGCCTCCATATCCAACGTTATAAAGCACAATAGTATATATATCTCTGTCAGATTTTTACTATAAATAGTCAGCCTCCGTATCCAACCTGATAGAGCACAAATAGTAAGTTTTTAGAACAGAGTTGGAAGAAAAATAAGACAACCGAGGCTCTTAATATCTTTATGCAACTTTTAGCAAAGAATTCTTAAAATCCCAAAATTACTCATCCATAATGAATCTCATCCTTTTTACAACTTTATGGCTATGAGAGGAACAACTTTGGTTAAGAAATCAAAGGCTAAAAGATGTTGGTACGTTGGAACCAATCAGTTTACTTTCGGTAAACGTTTTAAGTTTGAAATTTAGAAATTTGAGTCCAAAATTCTTCGTCTAGAGATTGATTCATTTAATGAGTCTTATACAATTAGCTGTAGGGTAAGTTAAGGAACACAATTGAAGAAGAAATCAAGAGGAGATGAGCTCTCAATCGTTCAAACTGGAAGCATCTTGGAATTAATTTTCTTGGTAAGTTCATTATCAAGCTGGAGACTTGGTAAGTTACATGCCTAGTAGTAACGGAGTCTAACTCGACTTGGTAAATTTTCTTGGAATTAATTTTCTTGGTAAGTTACATGCCTAGTAGTAACGGAGTCTAACGACGATCATTCAGACAAACATCCACCAACCAAGAGGGGTGAAAATGATGAAGATAGTACAATTGAGAAAGAATCTTAGCCATGATGAATCTACGCTTGCTGTCATTGTTGTATTTGAAAAGGGGAGCTCGAGTGAACCAACCCACTACATGAACACCACGACGCAAAACAAGAAGGTCAGATAATGGGTTTATTCGCACCCGAAGAGATAAATCACGATATTAGTTTTTAATTTGGATAGGTATGTCAATTGAAAGTGAGAAACACAAAATGATATTAAGAGCAAACATTCTCTTCCGAGAGGAGTGAATTGGGTCACTCTTGGTTATCAACTCGAGACCTCTTGCACCCAAAGCAAGAATCATACCACTAAGCCCTTATTATGGACTTTATATTAAGTTGTTTCTTGAATGTATCATCGTTATTTCATTTTGTTATTATATCTTTTTGATTAATTCTAAAATTAATTATTTAGAGAGTTTACGATATTAAGAGCATTATCATTATAGTTTTAATTGCCTTAATTTTTGTTTTTCTTCTTTTTTTTCATGGTTTATTAAGATGGTAAGATAGTAAGTATAAATGCCCATACTAAAAAAAAAAGATTAAGACATAGGAGAATTCCGAGAATTTAACTGGGGACCTTTCGCACCCTAAGCGAGAAACATACCACTAGACTAAATGCCCTTACTAGAAAACCAAACAGTTTTAGCTCCTACTCAATATGTTTTTTTCTCTCAAGTTTGAAATCTATTTTCCTGAGGGGTTGTTGGACTATAAAACAAAAAGTTGATGGTCTAGTATTTTACTTGTTTGTAAGTAAGGCATGTAATATTGAATTGTTCTAATATACAAGGGTTATCAAATAAATCAACCACCCAAAAAAGGAAACAAACTAATCAGTTTGGTTAGATTGATTCGGTTCAGTTCATCAATTTGTTTAATTTAGTTCTTCTATTTTGCCTCGTATGGCAAGAAAATAAAGTTGTATTGAATGCACCCATGACAAACTCATATGAAATATAATTGCATTAATAGTACTAAGAATTGGAGTCTAAGCATTTCATGAACTTAAGTACAACTCATGCTTCATTAAAGACGAGATAAACTTTAGTTAAGTAACTGGAACTTTAAATTATTTCATGTGGAGCTTTAATTGCTCTATGCTAGTTACAATCTTTAGGATTGACAAATTGGACACGAGTTCTTGGATTTAGGGGATTGTTTTATGTAATTTTCAACTAAAACTTACGTTTTCAAATTTTTAGGTCAAAATTTAGGTAGTAGGTGCTATATTATGGATGAACACTAGAGTTTCTTTCCAGTTTACCACAACTACTCTAGTATTTATTGAAGGCTATAATTGTCATCTATGTTGTATCACGATAAGATTTGTTTTAATGAAATTTTAGTTAAAGTTGCATATTTTACTTCTTTTGAGTAAAAAATTTGTTTCTTTGCATAATATGAATTTAGTTGGAAAGTTATTATGGATAAATGGAGAAAAAAAATTTCTTTAAAATAATAAATAGACCCAAGCTCATCGTTGTTGTTGTCGTTTACTTGTGATTTTGCAAAAAGCTTAACTAATATGAAATATCAAGGTAAATCAAGAATATATCCTACACATCATTCAAGATGACAATAAAATGAAGTTCAATTAAATGCACTTTTAGTTTCTTGTTTGAAAGGTTCAAGATGAAGCATAATTGTATTAATGATATTAAAGAGATTCATGTTTTATTAGAAGAGATCAACTTCATTTAAGGTACTAGGAGTTTAAACTACTTCCATCATAATTTCAATCACTCTACCAAGATTACAAATTTAGGGTTGGCTAATTGGACATCAATTCTCTCACTTTAGGTTATAATTTAGATAGTAACCATTATAATATTAATGAGCATAAGAGTTACCATTCTTTCATGGACCATATGTGTTATAGTTAAAAGAATATATATATATATATATATATATATATATATATATATATATATATATATATATATATATATATATAGATAGATAGATAGATATATATTATGTATGTTGAGGTCTGGATAAAGCACAAAGTAGCAAGGAACACCATTGTCGACTCTAGAACCACCCACAACTCATGATCGAGACCAATGCAAAATATTTTAGCATCCTTTGACATCGAGATACAGGAAAGATGAACGCCGTCAAATTGGAAGCTTTATCTGTCTTAAGAGTCACAATGAGAACTCTAATTAAGGCTGAGCCTTGGACTAGGCAAATCATTTTGTGATAGTTGAAATGGATGACTTTGACGTCGTGTTAGGGATGAACGTCCTACTGGAACACAAAATCATTTACATGTCCCTAGCAAAATTCCTAGTAGTAATGGAGTCTAATCCGACAATCATTCAGAAAAACATCCATCAACCAAGAGGGGTGAAAATGATGTCGATACTACAGTTGAGAAAAAATCTTAGCCATGATGAATCTATGCTTGCTGCTATTGTTGTAATTGAAAAGGGGAGCTCGAGTGAGCCAACCTCAATAGAAACCTTGTTGCCACTACATGAACACCACGACGCAAAACAAGAAGATCAGATAATGGATTTATCCCCACCAGGAGAGATAAATCACAAGATTAGTTTTACGTTGCAGTCGAGATCGCCTGCAACAAACAAATGTCATGTGGCTGAACCTGAGCTAGCTAAATTCTATGAAAAGCTAAATGACTTGTTAACCGTCGAGTTCATTAGACCCCCAAAGGCTCTTGTCAGTGATCACTCAAATGTTGGGCAAAGACACCAAGCCAACGCCTCTATTGGAGAAGGAAGACAAAAACAAGCCACTGAAGCAACACATATTGACATAGAAATACCAGATGGATGAAGAGAATGGCCAGTCAGAAGCGTCGACAACAATAATTTCAAGAAAAATAGAGAGTTCATATAAGTTAACGTTAGATCAACTTCGAGTTCAAAGCAACAAGAACCAAAGACTGGTGCGAAAATACTATGGCCTAGTCAAAGTTATCCACAAGATTATGAAGACATCATATAGGCTCCAATTGCTCTTATGGATGCAGACTAACCTTGTTGTCCACTCAGTAACTTGAAACATTATTATTCGGACCAAGAAGACATCAAGCAGAAGCAGGTGGTATGATGTCATGCAAAAAAGAAAAAAATTCATGCGAAGAAAGTAGGAAAGACACCAACAGAGAAGACATGAAGAGTCAACGAACCGAGAAGTGATTTTCAATAGCTCCTAGTAGATTGGAAGAGACTCCTCATTTTAAGATCAGCGGGAAGCGCAACGAGAGACCTAAAGTTAGCATCATCCTACAATGTTGAGTTTATGAAGAGTTGGTTGATAGAGATATCAATAAATTGTGTGGGGACAGATGTCACGGTCACGATTGCCCAAGGCGTGTTGTCTATGGCTGCATGTTGCATGTCTCAGCCATTTTTGTAAATAATTTGTTGTCCAAGGCAGCATGCTCGTTCCAAACCCCTTTTATTATTGTTGTGCCACTAAAGGGTGTATGACTAGTCATCAAAATCATATCTACACCTACCCGGACTAAAATTTCCCAAAATGTATTATAGGAGAATGTGACTAGTTGTCAATTCTTCCTACCTGGGTTATATGCTCAGGTAAATTTCGCACAAGGTTGAAAATGAAATGGTAGGTTGCAGGCTTCCTCAAGCCCTCGTGAAATGATTTCTTCTTCTTTTTTTTTTTTTTTTTTTTTCAAACATCCATTTGAATTATTTCTTTATTCAATTTGATATAATTGCTCGAGACCTCATAATGCCTTTGAAGTTAGGGTCAAGGCTCTATCGAAATTCTGAGAATCGAACTCGAGACCTCTCGCACCTGAAGCAAGAATCATACCACTAGACCAAATTCCCTTGAAATGAATCTATAATTTTTAGTTGCTAGTCCATATTTTTTATGCGCCTCTGTATTTAAAATTTATCCACATCTTTTTGTGCTTTAGAACCTACCTTGTGCCTATAAGATTATGAATGACCCAACTCAAAATTATTATGGTTGAAGCTGCTGCATTGCCACAAAAGCATATGTGCATTCCTTTGAGATTTACTTCGTCCCTTTCACAATTTTACTACATTAGAATTCTTTGCTACAATTTAACAATATTTATAATGGGATTGGTATCTCATGTTAGAAAAAACATACTTCGTCCCTTGCTACCATACCATTTAACAATATTTATAATACGTTGAGCATGCTTTGCTACTATTTAACCGTACTTCGTCCCTTGCTACTATACCATTTAACAATATTTATAATATGTTGAGCATTCTTTGCTACTATTTAACCGTACTTTGTCCCTTGCTACCATACCATTTAACTATATTTATAATACGTTGAGCATTCTTTGCTACTGTTTAACCGTACTTTGTCCCTTGCTACCATACCATTTAACAATATTTATAATATGTTGAGCATTCTTTGCTACTGTTTAACCGTACTTTGTCCCTTGCTACCATACCATTTAACAATATTTATAATACGTTGAGCATTCTTTGCTACTGTTTAACCGTACTTTGTCCCTTGCTACCATACCATTTAACAATATTTATAATACGTTGAGCATTCTTTGCTACTATTTAACCGTAGTTTGTCCCTTGCTACCATACCATGTAACAATATTTATAATACGTTGAGCATTCTTTGCTACTATTTAACCGTAGTTCGTCCTTTACTACTATTTAACCGTAGTTCGTCCTTTGCTACCATACAATTTAACAATATTTATAATATATTGAGCATTCTTTGCTACTATTTAACCGTAGTTCAATACCATTTAACAATATTTATAATACGTTGAGCATTCTTTGCTACTATTTAACCGTAGTTCCATACCATTTAACAATATTTATAATACGTTGAGCATTCTTTGCTACTATTTAACTATAGTTCGTCCCTTGCTATCATACCCTTTAACAATATTTATAATACGTTGAGCATTCTTTGCTACTAGTTCGTCTCTTGCTATCATACCATTTAACAATATTTATAATACGTTGAGCATTCTTTGCTACTATTTAACCATAGTTCGTCCCTTGCTATCATACCATTTAACAATATTTATAATACGTTGAGCATTCTTTGCTACTATTTAACCGTAGTTTGTCCTTTGCTACTATTTAACCATAGTTCGTCCTTTGCTACCATACAATTTAACAATATTTATAATACGTTGAGCATTCTTTGCTACTATTTAACCGTAGTTCCATACCATTTAACAATATTTATAATACGTTGAGCATTCTTTGCTACTATTTAACCGTAGTTCCATACCATTTAACAATATTTATAATACGTTGAGTATTCTTTGCTACTATTTAACCGTAGTTCCATACCATTTAACAATATTTATAATACGTTGAGCATTCTTTGCTACTATTTAACCGTAGTTCGTCCCTTGCTATCATACCATTTAACAATATTTATAATACGTTGACCATTCTTTGCCTACTATTTAACCGTAGTTCGTCCCTTGCTATCATACCATTTAACAATATTTATAACGGAATTGCGTAGTTCGTCCCTTGCTACCGTACCATTTAACAATATTTATAACGAAATTGCTATCTCATGCTAGAAGAAATGTGCGAGTAAATTGATAAACGAAGTAATAAGAGAATTAAGGACAAGGGCATTCTAAGATGTGAACTCAGAACCTCTCACCCCCTAAGCAAAAATAATACCACTAGGCCAAATTTCCCTTCTTGAACATCTATCATTTTTAGGTCTCACTCGATATGATTTTTTCTCTCAAGTTTGAAATCTATATTTGTTGGGAGTTGAGGGGCTAAAAGCATTTTGTTGAGCTTTTCGATCATGAATAACTTTTATGCGTTCAATTAGAATACTCTATTCAGGTGAGGTACGTCTTTTTGTATATGAGGAAGTTCAAGGATTTAACGGAAATAAAATGATCAACCCTTTATAATAAATACAAGGAATTCTTAATTAATCATCAACTCTTTACAATCAATACACGGAATTCTTAATTAATCATCAACCCTTTACAATCAATACATGAAATTCT
This sequence comes from Cucurbita pepo subsp. pepo, assembly GCF_057944985.1. NCBI lineage: Eukaryota > Viridiplantae > Streptophyta > Magnoliopsida > Cucurbitales > Cucurbitaceae > Cucurbita > Cucurbita pepo. The sequence goes on along the minus strand of NC_141800.1, from coordinate 10,332,120 downwards.
TAATTAATAAATTATTTTACCTACAAGAACACAAAGTGAAACAAATTACTGCCTTGGATTGATAAATTATTTAAGGGCTTTTAGGTCACACCAAAGCAAGAATCAATCATACCACTAGACCAAATGTCTTTGGTGTGGACTTCATATGACTTCATATTCAAGTGTGCATTGAACATATCATCATTATTTCATTTACTTTATTTGATCTTCGTATAAATTGTGAATATAATCAATTGTACTTATTGATCATTAATCATTTTTTAAGTAAGACTAATGGAGATGCGGGCAATCGATCCCCATACCTCTCACATGCAAAAAGTACACTCTACCATCTTAGCTACATCCCCACAATTCTTACATCACAAAACCCATACGTCCTGTCGTCAATAATAGTGAAAATGAACAACTAAATAGTGAAAATAAAAAACTAAATAGTGAAAATAAAAGACTATCTCTCCTCGTTATGTCATAAATAAGAAAAAATTGAAAGGAAATAATATATTTAACGTATTCTTTGGAGATGCATGGTAACAATCTCCGCACCTCTCGCATGCAAGAGGATTGCTCTACCATCTGAGTTACATCCCCACCATTCTTACATCACAAAAGACTAAACTTTGTGAAGAGTAACAATACGAAGTGATGAGTAACAAATGGTGTAGTATTCACTTCATTCTTTCATATTTGATCATATCTATATATATATATATATTTTTTAGGACCTCTTTCTCTCCCAATTTCATGGGATGTATGAAGCCTTTGGCATATTCACAATTTCATGGGAATGTATGTATTTAACTTGTGTCATTTTAATGTGTATTTATTTACTTAGTAAATATCTTCAATTCTACAATCTCTCGATTTAAAACGTATGTATGAAGTCTTGAGCCTAGGTATTAAAGTCTTATTTTGTTGTGTTGCAGGAAACACATGAAGTCCTCATGACAATATGTCGTGGAGAACAAAACAAGAACTTATAATAAGAACTTCTTCTTCTTTTTCTTTGTTTCTTAAGATGGTAAGTATAAAGTCTTGGGAGGTAAACAAAGACTTTTTAGTCTTTGGTGCCCAACAATTGGTGTACAGAAGTTAAGAGGTATGTTTGATAATAGGAACAAAAAGTTTAAAGTTTATATTAATATGAAGTACTTCGATAAGAAAGGATTTAGACATAGGGGCATTACAAGCATTGAACTCAAAACCTCTTGCCCCCTAAGCCAGAATCATACCACCAAACCAAATATTTTTAGCTTCTAATCAAATATATTTTTCTCTAAGTGGTTGGACGGCTATAAAATGAAAAGTTGAATTGTTATAATATACCACGGTTATCAAATAAACCAACAACCCAACAAAGGAAACAAACTAATCAATTTGGGTTGGATTAATTCAGTTCAGTTCATCAGTTTGTTTGATTTAATTCTTCTATTTTGTCTCGTATGACAAGAAAATAAAGTTGTATTGAATGAATTTATGACAAACTCATATGAAACATACCCGCATTAATAATACTAAGAGTTGCGGGAACTTTAAATTACTTCATGTGGAGCTTCAATTACTCTATGCTAGTTACAATCTTTAGGATTGACTAATTGGACACGAGTTCATGGATTTAGAGAAATTTTTGTGTAATTATCAATTACAACTTATGTTTTCAAATTTTTAGGTCATAATTTAGGTAGTTGTTATTATGGGTCGTAAACTTGTTTCTTTGCATAATATGGATTTAGTTGAACTATTATTACCGATGAGATGGACAAAGAAATTGTCCTTGGAATGACTAATAAACCTAGGTTCATCGTTGTTGTCTTTTAACTATGATTTTGCAAAAAGCTTAACTAATATGAACTATCATGCCACAAGAACATTAAGCTAAATCAATAATATACCCTACACATCATTCAATATTGGCAATAAAATGGAGTTAAACTGAACGCACTTTAGTTTCATGTTTGGCGTCTTAAGGATAAACCATAATTGTATTAATGATATTAAGCTTGGAATCTATAAGAATTTAATGATCATAAGAGAAATTCCTGTTTTATTAGAGGAGACCAACTTTTTATAAGGTACTAGGAGTTCAAATTGGCTTAAGAGTTGCGTGTGTGATCATTTTATCCATGTTCTCCACTTCCTCCCATTTCCTCCTCTTCCTCCATCACATTCTTTATTTCTCTTCCCATTTCTCAATCTCCAACTCATCCTTTCTTTATCTCTAACTAATGTGGATATGAATAAAGAAGGAGAAAAAGAAAGAGAGTGAAGGAAGTCAGTATGGATTTAGCTTTGGAACTAGACATCGACGAGTGTAATCTAATGAACATCTATACAGGAAATTTAGTGACTTCGCTTTCGGCCAACCAGGTGAATGGTGTTACTATTGGCTTGGTTGGATGAATTGTATGAGGTATTAAGAACGCGTGCTCCGTAGCCCCTCCACGTGTCGTACTTTGTGAGTGTTTGACATGTATTATGTTATGTTATGCTGTAGCGCGAATTCAAATGAGGATTAATTTCTCAATTTTTTCATTTTGACCCATCTTTCTTAAGTAGAGGACAGTGAGATCCCTAATTAGAGTTCAATAACGAAAAAAAAAAAGAAAGAAAAAAAACGAAGAAGAAAAAAATAAAGAAGGGGAATTGTTTTGAAAGAGAGTTAGAGAGAAATTTTGTACAATTTTGTGAAGAAATTGGATTTGAATCTGGTAAAGGGGCGGGCCAATTATTTCTTTTAATGACTAATTACAAATAAAGAGAAAAATATGTTTGTAAAGATAGATTAAACTCTAAATATTTTAATTTTATAGCATTTTCTTATTTTTTCTATTTGAGTTTTAAACGGTAACGACCCAAAATTTTATACTTAATTTAAGGTCGCTACTGTATACGTACCATGAACATTGAATGCAGAAGACTTCATTTAAATTCCATAAAACATAACCTTTAATTTAAAACACAGCCATGGACTTACGTGTTTCAAAAACATCTTTAAAACGACACAACAAAAGACCCGAAATAAAATAAATAAGCGTTTAAGTTTAAAACATCCTATTCTATCCTAAGTCTAAGAAAATAAATACCACTATCCTATGCATGTGCCATGATCTCGAGTTGCGATGCCGTCGTCAGCCGTACAGGAATGCCTTGCCTTAGCCTCAAAAATGTAGTAGCACATGGCTTGAGTATTTAAAGAAATACTCAGTAAGTGACCCCACTATTGGGGTTAAATGCAAAAATCACATGCAATGAAATGATGGGACCTATCTTTCGTTTCATTTCGTTTTCCCTACGGTGCTATCCTAACGTGTAATTGTGGACGTGTACCATACTCTACACACAGCCCATACGTGCGAGTATGGGCTCACCAGCTAGTTCGCACACTAGTGGGCCACTATCCTTATCCGGTGGGCATACTCTGGGAGCCCCTTATGCTGGGACCCGTTAAAACTAGAACCATCACGGCAGCGATATGCAATGCATAACAATCGTTGTCCTGCCATTGGATGTACGCATCCGTACTCTCGTGATGGGATGAGGGTATCCCCCCAGATGCATGAACACACATAATGCATGAGGTCCCCCTATTTCTACAGTTATCTTTAATGACCATAACCCCCCTGTCACGTTCCAGGCTTCATGTCATTTTCATTTTCATTTCATATTTCATACACATTTCTATCGGGCTTATGGTTCCATACAGTTTACCGTGTTTCATGTCATACAATTCATGCTGTTCACATTCACATATTCCATACAAACATGTCATAATCATTGAAGGACCTCATATCGTTACATGCATTACACATCACATCAGATGAAAAGCATATATAGCATACATTTACGTTCACATAACTACGTACTTAAGCACAATAATCTAGCATAGAATGTATCATATCATAAACAAGTCATAACGTAAACACTTCATAGTCATATTGTTCTCCAACTTACCATAGCCTTAACGTTCTTATACCTATCACAGACATATCATTACGTAATGTACCTTAGTCATATCGTCACAAGAACGTACCCTAAAGCTATCGTTCTATCAATCTATCACAAACCTATCTCTTTCTACCCATAACCTAACTATATTCTTTCATCAATCTCTCCTATCCATAGCACTCCGGTATGTAATCTAACCCTAACGTTTCATGAACGTATCTTACTCCTATCGTTACATTTCGTTTTGTGCATCCTTCTCGTATCCTATCTCAAACATATCATTGAGCACATCGTACCATAATTTTTAACCACATATTATAACATAACATAACATATGGGAAGCATATCGATCCACAGACAATTCACACATATCAATATATATGACACGTGCAGAACCACAGGGCACGTGTCAACATCAAATATAACCATGCCGATAGTAAGGTCACTTACCTGGCTAGCTTAAGTCGTTGTCACAAATATATCTTTAATGAAAGTTCGATTCCGTCCTTTGAAATCCGAGTCAACCTATATGAGCTCATGACATCAGTTTCAAGTTTGAACTCTACAAAATTATTTCTCTAATTTACATTGGCCATTGTAAAATTCTATATTTCGTGTTAAGACAAAATTTAGAGGAGCTGACTGCCCTCTGATATTTTCTGTTTTATGGTTAAATCCTGTTCAACAAATCTTTCCTCAATCTCCTCTCTCTAATTATTTTCATTTGTAAATAGGTTTTTCAATTGTGTAAACAGATATTACTGGCCAATTGTAAGTTATTGTTTGGCTACCATCTTCTAGTTTATAGATCTACCAACTAAAATTTTATTGAATCTAACCTTATAACCTTATTTTTTATAACTAGCTAACAAAACCTAATCAATTGGAGTTGGGATCTGATTATTAAAGTACCTGTTAAAATATGAAAGAAGATTTGATCATAAATTAATTTGTTATAACCATAACTACAAAAAGAAAAGGAAACATGAGATAGGATTTTATCGTAATAACGGACAAAAATCTCTAAATCTGCCATGTGTTGAAAGCCCATTTTACTTCTCCTCAAATCTGACCATTGTTGCTTTTCTGTTTTTTTTTTTCTTTTTTTCGAGTTGGCCCAAGGATGGGTTGAGGAGAGATAATTGTGGGAAGGATGAGAAGTTAGTGGAGAAGTGGGGAAAGATTTTTTTTTTTTTTTTTTTTTTTTAATTTTAATTTTAATTAATTAATTAATATTATTATTTTAGCTATTTTTATAATTATTTTTATTGGTTTATTTCTTTATTTATTTTTGGGCTATTACATGACCCCTCCAAATTTGGGTTGTGACAGATTAATATGAGAGCAGTCGAATTTTAGATTATATAGATTTTTCTTAGAATAAAGAGTCGTATATCTCTATCACTTAGTTAGATGACACGTCTCACCACGATCAAGTAAGCAGTCTAACCCTATTTCGAAGTATATGATATGTTTTAAAACTGGTATTAATTTATTGTATGTTTTGAGTTTCGTGGTAGTTATAAAATGTCCTTGACATTAAAGAGTGAATGTTAACCCTATAAGACAATACTGGATCAAAGTTATAGTGTTTAGATATGGTGAGGAGGAAAAGAGTGGTAGTGAGATATCTGAATAGCCTTAGGACAACAGAGAGTTGTTGCTGTAGAGTGCGAGACATCTAACCAATAAAATTTTGGTACTAGAAATGATGAAACTGGAGATGGTCCCTAAACGTCTGTATGAACCATTTCCAATCGCACTTTCTATGGTTCTCTGGCAGCTTTTGTGAACCTAACTCGTTTATATTTTTCCATAACGCAGCTCGCACAAACACCCATATCAATAGATTTTAGGTCTTCTAAAACTCCATTCACAGCCATCATCTCATTTTTTTTTAATCTCATATGTGCAAGTCTATTAACACTACTGTAAGGTGTATAAACATGATTGTTGTTGCTTAGAGTGCTTCCAATTCAAGTAGACTTTAATTGAAAGCACTCTTAGCAATAGCAACCATGTTTATACATCCTACAGTGGTGTATGCGGTTCCAGATTTTGTGTCATGCTACCACCATGACACCCTTCACAATCTTCCCCAAACTCTTTCCAAACTCGGCTGCATAACCTGTGCTATCCAATTGACCAATAGAGATCAGATTCTTCTTGAGATCAGGAATATATCTGACATCCTATAACGTCCACCCATTTCTTGCTAGAGTTCGCATGCAGACATCTCTCTTCCCTTCAATCTCCAACGTTTTCCACGCCTACTATATATAAATATTGAATAGCCTCTTAGTTTTTCCACCCCTACTGTAGGTAAATATTTAATATATATATATCGATCAGATTTTTACTGTAAATAGTGAGCCTCTATATCCAACCTTTAGAGTCAAATAGTTAGTTTTTCCACTCCTACTATAAATAAATATTTAGTAGCCTGCTTAGTTTGTCTAGGCCATACTATTTGTCTAGGCCATGTAGTATATATATCTCTCATATCTTTACTATAAATAGTCAGCCTCCGTATTTCTAGATATTTAGTATATATGTACGCATACTGTATATAAATATTTAGTAGCTTGCTTAGTTTTTCTTCCACGTCTACTATATATAAATATTTAGTATATATCTCTATCAGATTTTTACTCTAAATAGTCAGCCTCCGCCCAAATAGTTATCTACATGACACAATTGATATCTTGTGTGGCAATATTATCTCCTGGAGTTCAAGGAAATAATCGATAGTTTCTTATTTTAGTATGGAGGGCGAATACAAGGCGGTTGCTTATGCCACTGCCGAATTAATCTCTTTGGTGGCAATCTTATCTCTTGGAGTTCAAGGAAATAATCGACAGTTTCTTGTTCTAGTACGGAGGGCGAATACAAGGCGGTTGCTTATGCCACTGCCGAATTAATCTGGATGCAAGTCCTCTTGCGTGAGCTCGGGATGTCGCAAGCACGAGTGCCTAGCCTGTGGTGTGACAACATTGGTGCCACCTATCTATCCGCCAATCCAATCTTTCATCGATTGAGGTTGATTATTATTTCGTTCGTGAATGAGTATTAGGCGCAATCTGAACTTAGTAGTACATCATCTAGATTAGATAATCTATTGATTTACTCCCATTCAACCTAACACCACCATTATTATGTAATCATAAGCAAAAGTATTTATTAAAGCACTAGGTTGTTCGCCTTAATTTTTGTAGGAAACAATAAACTATTTAATTTGATATAATTGTGGGGGCATTTCGTGAATGGAAGTCAAGACATGAAATTTATCCACTAGACCAAATGCCCTAGTAGTGGATCAATCATTTTTAGTTGCTAGTCCATGTGTTTTGTGTACCTCATGATTTGAAATTTATCCACGTTTTTTTGTGCTTTAGAACCTACTATTATTGTTACGTTAATTTCACATTGTCCGTCACATAGTAGAATTTGTTCTTCAAATCAATTGGACGTACTTCAATTAATATTATTAAAAAATATTGACATAAATAAAGTTCTTTGTACTTCAATTAATATTATTAAAAAATATTGACATAAATAAAGTTCTTTGCACTTCAATTAATATTATTAAGAAATATTGACATAAATAAAGTTCATATCCTATAATTCCTACCTTGTAGGTTTGAGATTATGAATGACCCCGCTCAAATTTGTTTGGTTGAAGCTACATTGCCACTAAAGTATATGCATTCCTTTAGGATAAATATTGAAACAAGACATTTTAATTTTAAGTAAAATTTCACCACAAACTAAGTTTTTGAAAACAACTTTTATTTTATATTTATTCTTAATTTTTTAATTTTTTTAATTTTTTAATTTTTTAATTTTAATTTTCAAAACCTTCTTTGCTATCATTTAACAATAGGATTAACTTCTTTTAAGTTTTTGTTTTGATTACTATGTTTACTTCTATCTTATGTTTAAAAAAAAAATGCTGGTAAACATAATTCCTCTTTTATTGTTATATATACTTACTCCATTTGTATTCACTTCATTTTATTCATTTTATACAAAAGTCTACGGTAATTACTACATCCATGTGCTTAATACATTCCCTAAAAAACAAACTTGTTTGTATTAGGATAAATTACCACGAATAGGAAGAGAAGAAACACAGAAAATAAGTAGAAGTTGAGAATTTCACTTAACCACACAATCGAACTTGAAAGACTGAATGGCTCAGATGGAACTTGAAAGACTGATTAGATGCAATTCTACCCAACAATTGCTTGAAACTTAGAAAGGGCATAGATGATGCTAGAATTTTTAAGGGAAACTTCTCAACTTGAGAGATCAATTTCATTCCTCTCAAATCTGATTTTTACATAATAATACGTGGATATTTATAGTCTTCCACACAAGAAGTTAGGTCAATTTGACAATTTGACCATTACATACTTTATGAATTAAAAATAAATAAAGTTTTCTAACTATGATGATGCCTGCAACTTCATCCTCAACTTGAACCGTGTAAATATTCTCTTCTAAAGCTCCAAATGGTCCTTCCTCAATCGAATAAGCTTGTAACACATGAAATGAGAGTTGAACAAAGCCTATCCAATTTTATAGATGAAGAGTGAATGCTTGTTGAATCTTCTTGACTAGTCCAGTTGAACATTTGGAATACCGTGATCCTTATCATCTTCCCCCTCTTCAAAAGAATTCGTCCTCGAATAAGAAAAATCATCACCTACATCAAAAGGACTCGAGTCAGCAACATTGAAAGTAGAATGTGCTGAAAATGCTCTAGGAAGATCATTTTATATCCATTGTTATTAATTATTTCAAGGACTTGGTAAGGGTCATCCCCTCTTGGATGTAACTTTGTCTTCCTTTGAGATGGGTATCGCTCCTTGTGAAAATGTATCCAAACCCAGTTATCGAGTTGAAAATTGATTTCCTTCCGTCCTTTGTTAATTCTTGAAGCAACTTTAAAATTTTGTTTCTCAATCGTCTCCTTCACCTCTTTATGCAATGTTTTGATCAGATCTCACTTGTGGTTGCTTTACTCACAAAAATATTTAATTCTTAAAGTAACTTTTTGTTTCTCAATTGTCTCCTTTCACCTGTTTATGCAATGTTTTTGTAATAGCAAAAATATATATAAATAAACAAATAAAAATAATTATAAAAAAATATATACGTCAAAATAATAATAATTCATAAATAAATAACTAAAAACCATTACTTAAAATTAAAAATAAAAATAAAATTTACCCACCTCTCTCCACTAACCTCCCATGGGCATCCTCTTTCCTCAACCCCACAGTATTACAGTTCATCCAAAAAATAAACATCACAGTTCATCCAAAAAATAAACAGAAAAAAAAAAGGTCAGATTTGAGAAAAAGTAAAATGGTGTTTCAACACAAGAATATGATGCACATTTATCTGGGGAGATTTTGGTGGTAAAATCCTATCTCAGATTTCCTTTTTCTATAGTTATGGTTATAAGAAATTAATTTATGATGAAAGAAATTTGGTGGTAAAATCCTATCTCAGATTTCCTTTTTCTATAGTTATGGTTATAAGAAATTAATTTATGATCAAATTTCTTTCATATTTGACCAGATCCTGCAGTAATCAGATCCCATATTCAATTAATTAGATTTTTTGTTAGCATTGGAAGTTATAGATGTTGGCCGCCCTTGATCTCACCTTAATTAATTTCAATGAATTAATTGATTGATGTTTTGATGATAACAAACCTACTCTTAATTATTAACTATTTTTAGTGTTTTGAACTGTCCATAGTATAAGGTTGGAATAACGATTTCAACCACTTTTCAATTACTCAAATCAGAGCTAAAAAGAAGAAATTACAATCGAGACAACATACGGGACGTGATGATGTGGCAGCAAAATCAAAATGATGGACAAATCAAAATATATCGTATGACATTCATAATTTTGGAAGAGTAACAACGGGCGGAGTTTTTCCTATTATTATATTTCTAAATAAAATTATTTTTACAAAATATAAATTTGAATCTAACCGTTACTCACATCGATTTTTATTATTACTATATTATATTATTATATTATTATATTTTAAAATTTTGGTAGTTAATCACATAGTTTTTATTATTATTATATTATTATATTTATAATAAATTTTGAATTTTCATTTGACCGTTACTCACATAACTTTTTATTATTATTATATTAAAAATTTTAAATAAATGAATTTAGAAAATTTTCTTATTTATTTACTTTTAATCTCCACCTTCCATTCTTCCTAACACAATCCAATGGTCGATATTAATTCCTACATTTTGCCACTTTTCTTCTCTATATAAACAACTTCCCCACATTTCATATACACAACTTCCATACATTCTCCAATCCTCATTTGTTCAAAGTCTCCATTGTTTGTTGCTCTCTCCAAGCTTTCAATTTTATTTTTATTCATCTTGTTCTTGAGAGAGATTTTTTTATTGTAATGTTAGAAGATAGTTGTGAGTGCTCCAAATTGTAAATCTACTCTTTGAAAGAGTTGTGGTGTGTTACTATCAAATTCAAATACTTTTACCGATTTGATCCTGTGTCGTGGAAAAGATTGAGTTTGCTCTTGAACTCGTAAAAAGAGCGGTGTAGCTGTTTGGCTCTGATCTGCGGAAAGAGTCGAGAAAGTTGTTTATTCAAATTCCCAAGAGGCGTTTGGGGAGTAGAGTAGGTCAAGTTTGACCGAACTACTATAAAACTACGGTGTCATCTTTTCTAACTCTTTCCTATTTAATTTCAAAATTATTATTGTGATTTATTGTATGTTCACTTGATTGTTGTTTTGACTTGAATTATTTTGTTCTGTTAATTATCATCTTCTACTTATTTGTAAAAAGTTTCATCACATTAGAAAAATAATTTTATGGAATTCAAACTTGAAACTGATGTCATGGGCTCACATATGTTGACTTGCATTTCAAAGGATGGAATCGAACTTTCATTAAGGATATATACGTGACAACGAGTTAAGCTAACCAGGTAAGTGACCTTACTATCGGCATGGTTATATTTGATGTTGACACGTGCCCTGTGGTTCTGCACGTGTCATATATATTGATATGTGTGAATTGTCTGTGGATCGATATGCTTCCTATATGTTATGTATATGTTATAATATGTGAATTGTATGATAATAATTACGGTACGATGTGTTCAAGGATATGTTTGAGATAGGATACAAGAATGATGCACAAAACAAAATGTACCGATAGGAGTAAATTACGTTCATGAAACATTAAGGTTAGGTTGCATACCGGAGTGATATGGATAAGAGAGATTGATGGAAGAATACGGTTAGGTTCCGAGTAGAAAGGGATAGGTTTGTGATAGATTGATATCATGATAGCGTTAGGTTAAGTTCTTGTGATGAGATGACTAAGGTACGTTCACATAATAATATGTCTGTGATAGGTCTAAGAACGTTAAGGCTATGATAAGTTAGAGAACGATATGATTACGAAGTGTTTACGTTATGACTTGTTTATGATATGATACATTGTGATGCAATATGTCATGGTCTGATGTGTATATGATGAAATGATATGTTAAAAGCATAGAACGTTATGTTAGGTCTCTTAAATTGTGTGTATACAGCATGATATGAATGACATGAAATTACGATAAATGGCATGAAATATAACCCCGTTAGAATTATGTATGATTTGAGAACTGAAGAATGAGAAACAATATGGCATGAATGATGAACGATATGAAAAATGATATGATATGTACACAATGCTAGCATGGTTGTATTAAAGGATAATGAAAATGGAAAAGTTTTGGGACCTCATGCATTATGTGTACTTGTACATTTGGGGGGTACCCCTATCCCATCACGAGGGTACAGACTCGTACATCCAATGGCAGGACAACGATCGTTATGCTTTGCATAACACTGTCGTGACGGTTACTAGTTCTAGCGGGTGTCCGGCCTAAGGGGCTCCTAGAGTATGCCCACCAGATAAGGAAAGTGGCCCAGCGATGTGCGAACTAGCTGGTGAGCCCATACTCGCATGTATGGGTTGTGTGTAGAGTATATGGTACACGTCCAAAATTACCTGTTAGGACAGCACCGTAGGAAAAACGGAATGAAAGATAGGTCCCATCATCTCATTGCATGTGATTGTTGCATTTAACCCCAATAGTGGGGTCACTTACCGAGTATTTCTTTAAATACTCAAGCCATGTGCTACTACATCTTTCAGGTTAAGGCAAGGCATTCCTATACGGCTGACGACAACATCACAACTCGAGATCATGGCACATGCAGGATAGTGGTATTTATTTTCTTAGACTTAGGCCAGAATAGGATGTTTTTAACTTAAGCCGCTTATTTATTTTATTTAGTCTTTTGTTTTTTCGTTTTAAAGATGTTTTCGAAACATGTAAGTCCGTAGCTGTGTTTTAAGATAAAGGTTATGTTTTATGAAATTTAAATGAAGTCTTCCGCATTCAATGTTTATGCTACTTATACTGTAGCGACCTTAAATTAGTAGAAAATTTTGGGTAGTTACAGTTTTGATCCGATCTGCCTTACTTGTGGTTGCTTTACTCACAAAAATAATAGAATGAATAGGAAGCAGATCAAGAGGTGTAAGTGGATTAAATTCATAAACATCTTCAAAAGGAGAACAATGAGTGGTACTATGAATTACTCTAAAGGAGAACGGTACTATGAAGTATTGCTCTATTATATGTTATCTCTACAAATGGCAAACATTCGTCCCAAGACTTAATATTCTAAGAAATAATAGGCAGATTAAATCCATAAAGATTTTCAGAAGGAGAACAAAGAGTGGTACTATGAATTGCTCTAAAAGGAGAACGGTACTATGAATTCCTCTATTATATGTCATCTCTACAAATGGCAAACATTAGTCCCAAGACTTAATGTATTCTTAGAAATAATTGACAATAATCCAACTTATCCCACACCATACTTTTCAAAAGTGACTTAAAAATTTAACCATCCCTATCTTTTTTTGCGTGTAGCAAACCACATTTAAAGTCATATACAATCCATATAAAATATCTATCTAGGCACCATCATATTATAGAGCTGGGTGTTCGGGGTATCGATCCCCATACCAATCGCATGCAAACAGAGTACTCTACCATCTTATCTACATTCCCACAATTCTTGCATAACAAAACACAAAACTGGGTGCCATCAATAATAGTGAAAATGAAAAAATATTTCTGCTCATTATGTCAAAAATAAGGAAAAATTGAATAGAAATAAAATATTAATAACGATCTCCTATACCATTTTAGCTACATCCCCATAATTCTTACATGACAAAACCCAAAACTGCACGTCATCAATAATAGTGAAAATGAAAAAATATTTCTGCTCATTATGTCAAAAATAAGAAAAAATTGAATAGAAATAAAATATTAATGAGTTTTTTGAGGAGATGCACTCTTCCATCTTAGCTACATCCCCACAACTCTTACATAACAAAACCCAAAATCATCGTACCTCTCGCATGCAAAGAGTGCACTCAACCATCTTACCTACATCCCCACAATTCTTACATCACAAAACCCTAAACGTCCCGTCATCAATAATAGTGAAAACAAAAAACTCCCTTTGATCATTATGTCATAAATAAGATTAATAATTGATAGTTTTCTTTTGGAGATGCATGATAGTGATCCCCGTACCTCTCGCATGCAAAGCAAGTGCTCTACCATTTAAGTTACATCCCTACAATTCTTACATCACAAAACCTTTAAACTTCACATTATCAATAATGGTGAAAATGAAAAAAATATCAAAAATATCTCCGCTCATTATATCATAAATAAGAAAATATTAAATAAAAATAAAATATTAATAACAAATAGTTACTTTTGGAGATGCTGGGTATCGATCCCCATGACTCTTGCATGCAAAGAGTGCACTCTACCGTCTTAGCTACATCCCAACAATTCTTACAGGACAAAATCCTAAACGTCACATCATCAACAATAGTGAAATGAAAACTATCCCTGCTCATTATGTCATAAATAAGAAAAATTTGAAATAGAAATAGAATATTTGGTAGTAGGATTCCTTTAGAGATGCAGGGTATCGCACCGTACTTCTCACATGCGAAGGGAGCGCTCTACCATCTGAGCTACATCCCCACAATTCCTACATCATAAAATCCTAAACCTACAATCACCAATAATAGTGAAAATAAAAAAATATCTTTGGTCAATATGTCAAAATAAGAAAAGATTGAATAGAAATAAAACCATGTAAGCTACATCCTCACTGCAAAGTGATCGCTCTTCCATCTGAGCTACATCCCCACGATTTTTACATCACAAAACTTTAAATTCATCAAAAATAGTGAAAACGAAAAAAATATCTCTGCACATTATGTCATAAATAAGGAAATATTGAATAAAAATAAAATATTAATAACAAATAGTTTCTTCGAGAGATGCAAATTCGAAGTATCAATCCCCGTATCTCTAGCATGCTAAGCGAACGCTCTACCATCTAAGCTACATCCCCACAACTCTTATATCACAAAACTCTAAATTTTCTGTCATAAGAAATATCGGAGATAAGAGGTATTGATCCCCGTGCCTCTCGCATGCTAAGCGAGCACTCTACCATTTGAGCTACATCCCCAAAGTTCTCATATCACAAAACCCTAAATGTCTCGTCATCAATAATAGTGAAAATGAAAAACTATCTCTGCACATTATGTCATAAATAAAAATAAATTGAAAATAATTAATATATTTAATAATTGATAGTTATCCTTTAGAGATGCGGGTACCAGTCCCCATACTTCTGGCATGCAAAGCTGCTCTACCATCTAAGCTACATCCCCATGATTCTTACTTCACAAAACATTAAATTTTTCGTCATCAATAAAAGTGAAAATGAAAAAATATATTTACTCGTTATGTCATAAATAAGGAAAGATGGAACCGAAATAATATTAATAACAAATAGTTTCTTTTGGAGATGTGGGGTATCGATCCCCATACCCCTCGCATGCTAAGCGAGGCTCTACCATCTGAGCTACATTCCCAAATTACTTGCACCACAAAATCCTAAATTTTCCGTCATCAATAATAGTGAAAATGAAGAAATATCACTACTCAACATGTCATGACTAAGGAAAAATTGAAAAGAAATAACATATTTAATAATAGATAGTTTTATTTTGGAGATGCAGGGTATCGATCCCCGTACCTCTCGCATGCAAAGCGAGCGCTCTACCATCTGAGCTACATCCCCACAATTCTTGCATCACAAAACACTAAATTTTCCATCATCAATAATAGTGAAAATGAAGAAATATCACTACTTAACATGTCATGAATAAGGAAAATTTGAAAAGAAATAACATATTTAATAATAAATAGTTTTATTTTGGAGATGCAGGGTATCAATCCAAATACGTGGAGCATTAGACTTTCTAGTAATGCTGGTCTAACCAATGCCTCCTTTTGCACAAAGATGAATGAAGGATTCCGCCCCACATGCATCGTGAAAGGGAGAAAAAAAAGGCTTAGGCACCGTCCTACCCTGTTCGGGAAGACTTTCCCTGTATTTCTTCTTTCACTGTAACCAAGGGACTACTTGTCTTTCTCTGTAAAGTCGAATTAATCTTGTTCCGCGACCTATGTTGTGACCGAAGATTGAATGGAGGTAGTACCAACGAACCAGGAACTGATAGAATTGATGATTTGGCTGGTCGTAACCAAGAAAGAACACCTTGGTTTCGGTGGGAATGCCCGACTTATCCATTTATACGGTAAACTACTGGGGGAGCTTGTTCAATCAAAGAGATAGTTCAACCTGAACCTGAACCGTGTGCTCTTCTAGAGCTTCTTCAATTACATGGATAATGTGGGGGCCCCATATAGCTGGGGAAGGATATGCTTGTTGTGCCCATCTATACAGTGAATGAGAATTTCATTGAGACTATTAATTTCTCATTTCGTTAATCGTATCTCGTTAAGCATAAAAAGCAAGCACTCTACCATCTGAGCTACATCCCCACGATTCTTACATTACAAAACCCTAAACGTCTCGTCATCAATAATAGTGAAAATAAAAAACTATCCCTCCTCATTATGTCATAAATATGAAAAAATTGAAGAAATAATATATTTAATAATCCATTCATTTGGAGATGCAAAGTATTGACCCTCGTACTACCAACACGAGAAGTGAGCGCTCTACCATTTGATCTACATCCGCACAACTCTTACATCAGAAAATCCTAAATGTCCTGTCATCAATAATTGTGTAAATGAAAAAATATCTCGGCTCATTATGTCATAAATAAGGAAAGATTGAATAGAACTAAAGTATTAATAACAAATAGTTTCTTTCGGAGATGCAGGGTATAAATCCCGATACCTTTTGCATGCTACGCGAGTCATCACAAAACCCTAAATTTTTCGTCATCAATAATAGTAAAAATGAAGAAATATCACTACTCAACATGTCATGAATAAGAAAAATTGAAAGTAAAAAATATATTTTATAATAGATAGTTTTATTTTGGAGATGAAAGGTATCGATCCCCATACCTCTCGCATACAAAGCAAGCACTTTACCATCTGAGCTATGTCCCCACAATTCTTATGTTACAAAACCCTAAACGTCTCGTCATCAATAATAGTGAAAATGAAAAACTATCTACTCATTATGTAGTAAATATGAAAATTTTGAAAAGAAATAATATATTTAGTAATCGATTCATTTGGAGAAGCAAGGTATCAATCCCGTACTTCCCACATGGGAAGCTCTACCATCTGAGCTACATCCCAACGATTCTTACATTAGAAAACCCTAAATGTCCCATCATGAATAATTGTGAAAATGAAAAAAAATATCAACGCTCATTGTGTCATAAATAAGGAAAGATTGAACCGAAATAAAATATTAATAACAAATAGTTTCTTTTGGAGATGCAGGGTATCTCAATCCCCATACCATGCTAAGTGAGTGCTCTACCATCTGAGCCACATCCCCACATTACTTGCACCACAAAACCCTAAATTTTCCGTCATCAATAATAGTGAAAAATGAAGAAATATCGCTACTCAACATGTCATGACTAAGGAAAAATTGAAAAGAAATAACATATTTAATAATTGATAGTTTTATTTTGGAGATATGCGGGGTATCAATCCCCGTACCTCTCGCATGCAAAGCGAGCGCAATACCATCTGAGCTACATCCCCACGATTCTCATGTCACAAAGCCCTAAACATCTCGTCATTAATAATAGGTCCAAAATAGGAATTTCAAAATGGGGAAAATTAGGTATAATTTATGAATCATTTCGACATAGAATGCATTGATATTATATTAATCCAATTACTATTTGGATCATTTAAGGCGTTTCATGGGAATGTATGTATTTAACTCATGTCATTTTATTGGATTTATTTACTTCATTTTATTCTACAATCTCTCTCTTAAAGGGGCATTCCGAGAATCGAACTTGAGACCTCTCGCACCCAAAGCAAGAATCATAGCACTAGACCAAATGCCCTTGTTAAGCCACTTAAAACGTATGTATGAATCCTTGGGCCGAGGTATTAAGTGTTGGGTTTTATGTCCTAAAACTCATAGTTTGTAAACAAAAACATATTCTATTTTCAATAAAGTTATTATTGTTGTTTATTCAGTAAAGATTGTTATTGAATAAAGTGAACTTTACGATCATTAATCTAAATACAATAAACTAAGAACACTCTGGCTATAGTATGATTACTTGAACTATATGTAGAGACATAAGAGTGGATCAAGTTCAAGTATATATAGTGAAAATGATCTATAGTATAAAGATAAGACTGAGTACCTTATTCTGGGGACACTATGGATGCGGCCCACTTTTGTATATGATATAAACCATGTGATCACTAAATTGTACATATGGAGACATGTGAGTGGGGGCGTCCTATGCAATGAGTATTGCATAAGATCGGACCATGAAGAAAACCACTCTCACTTTATAATGTCGTTTACTATTGAGACAGATTTTCTTTTCATTCGATAACCTAGGTAACTCGGTTTTAATCTTGAGCTAACCATGAATTCCTGTTCATTTGGAATTATCCTTAGATTTGCATGGGTGAGAGTGGCTCTAGTTCGCCAGCTCAATAGGCCTCCTATTTCAGGGGTAAGACTGGGTGAATGGCTGGGGACGTGGGGTGCAAGATGGAATTCACTCCTACTCACTTTTAGGGATAGAAGAGAGGTAGTTCCCTTAAGTACTGACTCCAGATCTTGAACAAGGGGCCCCACCCTCTCATTGGCTTGAGAGGGATTCGGTTTACTGGTTGGACCACAAACCAATTTTTCATTAGAGGATTAGTGAGACGTACCTGTGAAGGATCAAGCTCTAGTTACCAACAACCTGTGAAGGATCAACTTACTAATCATGGTTATATCAAATGGACAGAAATATATCTATAGTGAGGGGAGTGCAACTACTAGGCTATAGTGGAGTGTCCTAGTAGTTAACGAATGTTGGTTAACAAGGTTAATGAGTTTAACCGGTTAATCTTGGACGTTGGAGCCTATGATCTGTAGGTCCATTAGGTCCCTCTGCTAGCTCCTATCGAACTAAACCATCGAACAGTGTGACGAGTGAGTACGAAGTGTTCGAATTCAAATTAGGGAATATGCGCTACATATATACGATATATTTAACCGCATTTTTGTTTTATTTACGAATTAAACAACAAGAGAGAATCTGAGATATTTAAATAAGATTTAAATATCTCAATCAATTATGTGTCGGAATTGATTGGGATTGACATTTGAATTAATATTAAATATTAATTAAATAGTTTAATTAATCATTTAATGTTACTTTAATTTGAAATTCATTATTCAAATTAATTGTTGAATTAAAATGAAGAAAGACAAAATGTTGACTTCATTTAATGGAAAATTCCATGTTAGTGGAATTTTGAAGTGTTAAAATTTGGTTTAACCAAACTTGCATGGTTGCCAAATAAACCCCACAAGTTTGAGTGGTATTTTGAGTGTCAAAATTTGGTTAACTCAAACATGCATGCTTGCCACATGATCCCAAACATTTGAGTGGAATTTTAAGTGTCAAAATTTGGTGATCTCAAATTTGCATGAATATGCAAACATGACTCTTTAAATAGAGTGATCATGGTACATGGAAGGTCTTCTTCTTCGTGGTGAAAAACCTTGAGAAAAACCCCTTACAAACACTCTCTTCACATATACAAAATCCCTCCCAAGTTTAGTCACTCACCGGATTCCACAATCCCGTTCTAAGACCGGAGGATAGTAGAGAAGATACTAGTGGTGGTTCAAAACCGATTCGTGAGGAAAAAGGAGTTTGAACTACAAAAGGTTAGTATCTAAACTCATTAAGTTTTAATACTTATGAACATGCTAGCTATTTACTATAGTTGATGTTATAAAAGTGCCTAATATCCAAATTGCTTCCGCATGTGTTATATTAACACCATCATTAAGGTCGTATTTTGTCGTATTGCAGGAAACACATGAAGTCCTCGATGCGCTTGAGCTGAAGCCTTGGATGTAGAATGTGTCTTGGAGAACAAAACAAGAACATAATAAGAACAAAGAGCTTTCTACTAGATCTACTTAACATTTGGATAGGCATACTTACTGAAAGTGGGAACCATGAAATGATCTTAAGAGCATTATCATTATAGTTTTAATGGCCTTAATTTTTGTTTTTCTTCTTTTTTCTTTCTCATTATTTCCTAAGATGGTAAGTATAAAGCCTTGGGATGTAAAGAAAGACTTTAGGTTGCTCTTGAATGGCCAAGCCACTGCGAACATGCTTAAGTTTTAATATCTCTTTTCTAATTCCTTTAGGTCGACTTTGTTGCTCAACAATTGGTGTAGAGAAGTTAAGAGGTATGTTTGAAAAGTAAATAATAGGAACAACAAGTTTATATAAATATGAAGTCCTTCGATAAGAAAAGATTTAGACATAGGGGCATTTGAGGTTGCACCCTAATTGAGGGTTGTACCACTAAACCAAATGCCTTTTATTAAATACCCAATATTTTTAGCTTCTACTCAAATATATATTTCTCTGAGTGGTTGGATCGCTATAAAATGTAAAGTTGATGGTCTAATATTTTACTTGTAAGGGTTATCAAATAAACAAACAACCCAACAAAGGAAACAAATTAATCAATTTGGGTTGGATTGATTCGGTTCAGTTCATCCGTTTGTTTGATTTAATTCTTCTATTTTGCCTCTATGACAACAAAATAAAGTTGTATTGAATGCACCTCAGTTTCATTTATGACAAACTCATATGAAACATAATTGCATTAATAGTACTCAGAGTTGGAGTCTATAAGTATTTCATCAACCTAAGTGCAAATCATGCTTCATTAAAGATGAGATAAACTTTAGTTAAGTAACGGGAACTTTAAATTGTTTCCTGTGGAGCTTCAATTACTCTATGCTAGTTACAATCTTTAGGATTGACTAATTGGATACGAGTTCATTGATTTAGGGAATTTTTTGTGTAATTATCAACTACAACTTATGTTTTCAAATTTTTAGGTCATAATTTAGGTAGTTGGTGTTATGAGTCGTAAACTTGTTTCTTTGCATAATATGGGTTTAGTTAAACTGTTATTACTATAAGATGGAGAAAGAAATTGTCTTTGAACCCACTTTAGATTCATGTTTGGCGTGTTCAAGATAAAGCATAGTTGTATTTATGATATTGAGCTTGGAGTCTATAAGAATTTAATGATCCTAAGAGAAATTCCTGTTAAGAGTACAAACTGGTACTAGGAATTTAATGTTTGGCGTGTTCAAGATAAGGTACTAGGAGTTCAAACGGGTTAAGAGTTGCGTGCGTGCTCATTTTATCCATATTCTCCGCTTCCTCCCATTTCTTCCTCTTCCTCCATCACATTCTTTATTTCTCTTCCCATTTCTCAATCTCCAACTCATCCTTTCTTTATCCTTAACCAATGCGGATTTGAATGCAGAAGCAACTTTGAAATTTTGTTTCACAATTGTCTCCTCCACCTCTTTATGCAATGTTTTGATCAGACCTTACTTGTGGTTGCTTTACTCACAAAAATATTAGAATGAATAGGAAGCAAATCAAGAGCGTAAGTGGATTAAATAGACTTAATATTCTTAGAAATAATAGGAAGATTAAATCCATAAACATGTTCGGAAGGAGAATAATGAGGGGTACTATGAATTCCTCTAAAGGAGAATGGTACTATGAATTCCTCTATTTTAAGATGTGAACTTAGGACCTCTCACACTCTAAGAGAGAATAATACCACTAGACCAAATTTTCCTTCTTGAACATCTATCATTTTTAGCTCTCACTCGATATGGTTTTTTCTCTCAAATTTGAAATCTATATTTGTTTGGAGTTGAGGGGCTAAAAGGAAGTTCAACAAATGAGGTAGGTCTTTTTGTATAAGAGGAAGTTCAAGGATTTAAAGAAAAGAAAATTATCAACCATTTTAACTTTTCAATCCATACATGACATTCTTAATTAATAAATTGTTCTACAAAAACACAAAGTGAAACAAAACACGAAATTCTTAATTAATAAATTATTTTCCCTAAAAAAAACACAAAGTGAAACAAATGAAGTGCATTGAATTGATACATTATTTAGGCCTTTTATATTAAAGGGAAAATCCAAGAATTGATCTCAAAACCTCACACACCAAAAACGAGAATCATACCACTAAACCAAATATCCTTGTTGTGGACTTCATATTCAATTATGCATTGAACATTTCATCGTTATTTCATTTACTTTATTTGATGATCATATAAATTTGTTAATACTGATGGTGTTACAATAACACGTGCGGAAGCAATTTGGATCTTAGGCACTCTAAGTACATCAATTAATTAGCTAGCATGTTCAAAAGCATTAAAACTCAATGAGTTTGAATATTAACCTTTTGTAGTTCAAATTTCTTTTTCCTCACGAACTGGTTTCGAACCACAACTAGTGTTTTCCCTACTATTCTCCAGCCTTAATGAGATTTTGGAATCCGGTGAGTGACTAAACGTAATAGGAATTTAGTATATGTAAAGAGAGAGCTTTGAGAGACTTTCTCAAAGTTTTTCGAGCAAACTTTCCATTTTCCTTAATCACTCTATTTATAGAGTCATATTTGCATGTTTATGCAAATTTGAAATGATCAAATTTTGACACTCAAAATTCCACTCAAATTTGTGGGATTATGTGGCAAGCATGCAAGTTTGAGTGAACCAAATTTTGATACTCAAATTTGTGGGTTTTATTTGGCAAACCTGCATATTTGGTTAAACCAAATTTTGACACTCAAAATTCCACTTAAATTTGTGGGATTATGTGACAAACATGCAAGTTTGGTTAAACCATATATTGACACACAATATTCCACTAACTCAAACATGGATTTTTCCATTGGGTGAACTCAACATTTTGACTCTCTTTATTTTAATTCAAAAATTAATTTAAATAATTAATTTTAAATTAAAATAATATTAAATGAGTAATTAAACAATTTAATTAAAATTTAACATTAAATAAAATGCCAATCCCAATGAATTCAGGCACATATTGATTATGAATCCCTATTCATAATTAAAATATTTAAATCTTATTTAAATATCTCTAATTCTCTCTTTTTGTTTAATTCACAATTAAAACAAAATGCGGTTAAATATATCGTATATATTTAGCGTATATTCCTTAATTTGAATTCGAACACTATGAACTCACTCATCACACTGTTCTAAGGTTTAGTCCGATAAGAGATAGCTGGGGGACCTAATGGACCTACAGATCATGGGCTCCAACGATCTGAGATTAACCTGTTAAACTCATTAACCTTGTTAACCAACATTCGTTAACTACTAGGACACTCCACTATAGTCTAGTTGTTGCACCCCCTCACTATAGATATATTTCTATCCATTTGATATAACCATGATTAGTAAGTCGATCATTCACAGGTTGTTCGTAACTAGAGCTGGGTCAATTTACCGTTTTACCCCTAAAGTTACTTCTTGTTCCTTGAGTCCCATTGATCATCTAATGAACAATTGGTTTGTGGTCCAACCACCAAACCAAATCCTTCTCGAGCTAATGAGAGGGTTGGGCCCCTTGTTCAAGACTTGGAGTCAGTATTTGAGGGAACAACCTCTCTACTATCCCTAAAAGCGGGTAGGAGTGAATTCCATCTTACACTCTATGTCCCTAGCTATTCACCCAGTCTTACCCCTAGAATGGGAGGCTTATTGAGTCGGTGAACTCGGGCCACTCTCATCCATGCAAATCTAAGGATAATTTCGAATAAACAGGAGTTCATAGTTAGCTTAAGATTAAGATCGAGTGACCTAGGTCATCGAATGAAAAAATCAGTCTCAACAACAAACGACATTATAAAGTGAGAGTGGTTTTCTTCATGGTCCGATCTTATGCAATACTCATTGCATAGGACGCCCCCACTGAGCTACATCCCCACAATACCATCCGATCTTATGCAATCTTCATGGTCCGTTTACCATCTAAGCTACATCCCCACAATACTTGCGCCACAAAACCCTAAATTTTTCGTCATCAATAATAGTGAAAAATGAAGAAATATCGCTACTTAACATGTCACGACTAAGGAAAAATTGAAAAGAAATAACATACTTAAAATAATGGATAGTATTATTTTGAAGATGTGGGGTATTAATCCCCATTAAGCTTATCATTCACATTCACAATTTCATGGGGAATCGAACTTGAGGCCTCTCGCACCCAAAGCGAGAATCATACCACTAAACCAAATGCCCTTGTTATGCCACTTAAAACGTATGTATGAATCCTTATTCCTAGGTATTAAGGTCGTATTTTGTCGTATTGCAGAAAACACATGAAGTTCTCGATGCACTTGAAATGAAGCCTTGGATGTAGAATGTGTCTTGGAGAATAAAACAAGAACATAATAAGAACAAAGAGCTTTCTACTGGATCTGCTTAAGATTTGGATAGGCATACTTACTGAAAGTGGGAAACATGAAATGATATTAAGAGCATTATCATTATAATTTTAATTGCCTTAATTTTTTTTTTTTTTTTTCTTTATTTCCTAAGATTGTAAGTATAATACGAACAACAAGTTTATATAAATATGAAGTCCTTCAATAAGAAAAGATTTAGACATAGGGGCATTTGATGTTGCACCATAAGTGGGGTCGTACCACTAAACCAAATGCCTTTTCTTAAATACCGAATATTTAGCTTCTACTCAAATATATTTTTCTCTGAGTGGTTGGACGGCTATAAAATGAAAAGGATGGCCTAATATTTTACTTGGAAGTAAGGCATGTTATATTGAATTGTTATAATATACTAGGGTTATAAAATAAACCAACAACCCAACAAAGGAAACAAACTAATCAATTTGGGTTGGATTGATTCGGTTGAGTTCATCAGTTTGTTTGATTTAATTCTTCTATTTTGCCTCATTTGACAACAAAATAAAGTTGTATTGAATGCACCTTAGTTTCATTTATGACAAACTCATATGAAACATAATTGCACTAATAGTACTGGAGTCTATAAGTATTTCATGAACTTAAGTGCAAATCATGCTTCATTAAAGATGAGATAAACTTTAGTTAAGTAACGGGAACTTTAAATTGCTTCTTGTGGAGCTTCAATTACTCTATGCTAGCGGGAACTTGATAGGAATTTAGTATAGGTAAAGAGAGAGATTTTCTCGAAGTTTTTCAAACAAACTTTTTCTTGTACCTTAATCACTCTATTTATAGAGTCATATTTGCATGTTCATGCAAATTTGAGACTACCAAATTTTGACACTCAAAATTCCACTCAAATGTGTGAGATTATGTGGCAAGCATGTAAGTTTGAGTTAACCAAATTTTGACACTCAAAATTCCACTCAAATTTGTGGGATTATGTGGCAAACATGCAAGTTTGGTTAAACCATATATTGACGCACAATATTCCACTCACTCAAACATGGATTTTTCCATTGGGTGAAATCAACATTTTGACTTTCTTTATTTTAATTTAACAATTAATTTAAATAAGTAATTTCAAATCAAAATCCTTTAGCATATAGTCCCTTGTTCTCCTAAGATACTTGAGGATATTCTTAACGGCAGTCCAATGAGCACGTCCCGAATTGGACTGATATCTGCTGATAATTCCCACAACATAGAATATGTCGGGTCGGGTACATAGCATGGCATACATCAGACTACCGACTGCTGATGCATAGGGAATGTGTCTGATACCCTCAACTTCTTTAGGTGTCTTAGGACTTTGTTCCTTCGAAAAATGAACTCTGTGCCTGAAAGGTAATAATCCTTTCTTGGAGCCCTGCATCTTATATCGAATCAACATTTTGTTGATGTACGATGCCTGAGACAATGCTAGTGTTTTAATTCTTGCAATTCCATACAATTTGGATTTCAAGAACAAACTGAGCCTCTCCCAAATCTTTCATTTGGAATTGTGTCACTAGCCAATGCTTAATGTCGGTCAGAAATCTCACATCATTTCTAATGAGTAGGATATCGTCAACGTACAACACAAAGAAAACTATTGTAGGGTTGACTATCTTCTTGTAGACACAAAGTTCTTCAACATTTTATTTAAAGCCATAAGATTTGATCGCAGTATTAAACCTTATATTCCAAAATCGAGATGCTTGCTTCAACCCATAAATGGATCTTTTAAACTTGCAGACCTGTTCAATGAACCGCTCTGGTTGAGCCATATAGATACTCTCTTCAAGATTGTTGTTTAGAAAGGGAGTCTTGACATCCATTTGCCAAATTTCATAATCATAAAATGTGGCAATGGACAAGAGTACTCTAATCGATTTAAGCATAGCAACTGGAGAGAAGGTTTCTTCATAGTCCACCCCCTCTCTTTGGGTATAACACTTTGCTACAAGTCGAGCTTTAAAGGTATGTACCTTACCGGCTTGGTCTCGTTTCTTCTTGTAGATCCATTTGCAACCAATAGGTTTTATCCCATCTAGTTGATCTACAATTTCCCAGATTGAATTGAAGTACATTGACTCCATTTCAAGATTCATGGCTTTGATCCACTAATCTCTATCTTCATCATTCATTGCCTGTTTATAGGTCAATGGATCCTCAACGCCATCATCAGGTATGATGACCTGTGTTTCTGCCAAACCCAAGTAACGATCGGGTTGAGTTATAACCCTCCCACTACGTCGAGGCATTATCAACTCTTGAGAAGGATGTAATTGACCAGAAGTGCGAGCTCCATCAACAACTCTTGTTGAAGGACCAGCTTGATCAACAACTCTTGTTGTTTTATCAGTAGTTTCTTTAGAAATCTCACTCAATACTAATTTGCTGTGTGGTGGATGATTTCTTACGTGGTCTTCCTCTAAGAATGTAGTGTTTGTTGATACAAACACTCTATTTTCTTGAGGGTCATAAAACAAACCACCTTTCATCTCTTAGGGGTATCCTACGAATAGGCATAATTTTGAACGACGTTCTAATTTCTTGGGATTTTACACCAACACATGTGCTGGGCATCCTCAAATCCTGAAGTGACGTAAACTACATTTACGCCCTCTCCATAACTCATAAGGTGTTTTTGAAACACTCTTAGAAGGAACCATGTTCAAAATGTATGCAGCAGTCTCCATTGCATATCCCCAAAACAAATTAGGTAATTGAGCAAAACTCATCATAGACCGAACCATGTCTAACAGAGTTCTATTTCTCCTTTCTAATACACCATTTTGTTGAGGCATACTAGGGGCTGAGAGTTGAGACATTATTCCATGTTTTAACATATAGTCCTAGAATTGTAAGTCCATATACTCTCCTCCTCAATCTGATCGAAGTTTTTTAATAGTTTTTCCTAATAGATTCTCAACCTTAGTCTTATACTCTCTAAACTTTTCAAGAGCTTCGGACTTGTGATGCATTAGGTAAAGATAATCATACCTTGAATAATCATCAATAAAACTGATGAAATATTCATACCCTCCTCATGCTTTGACATTCATTGGACCACAAAGATCTGTATGCACGAGTTCTAAGGTTCCTTTGGCTCTATAACCTTTTTCAGATAAAGGTCGTTTAGTCATTTTACCCTCAAGACAGAACTCACATGGAGGTAAAGAGTTGTCTTCTAACTCATTTAGAAGTCCTCATTTACTCAATCTCCCAATCCTATTGAGATTAATGTGGCCTAGTCTTAAGTGTCAAAGATAGGTATTAGGAGAAATCTTTTGTCGTTTATTTTGAGTTTTAGCTGTTTTAAACATCTCGGTATTTAAAACAGCTTTTGTTTTGCTCGATTTTAACATATATAAGTTGTTTTTTAGTTTTGCAGAACAAATATGAATACCTCTTTTGAAAATGAACACTTCATTGATTTCAAAAGATACTTTATACAATTGTTCTAATAAACAAGAGATAGATATTAGATTTCTTTGCATTCCAGGAACAAAAAATACATTATCTAATATAATGAATCTATCTGAATCTATCTCTGAAAAAACAACTTTAAATTTCCTACTGATATTGCTGAGACAACTTCTCCTGTTCCAACCGTGAGTGTTAAATCATATTTACCTTGTTGTGCCTTTTCGGCTTTCTTCTCTGCAAGGTATTTTGGGCAGTGACTTTTCCCATGCCCGTTTTTATTGCAATGGAAACATTTTTCATTATCTGCATTTTAAACTTTGCATTTGGGGTCAGTAGGAATCTTATCTTTCCCTTTACCCTTTTTGTCATATGCATCCCAAACTATTCGGTTTGCATTTGAGTTGGGGTTTAGGGGACATTCCTCAGTTAAAATAAACCTCAAATCATCATTTGCAAGTATTGTGTTTAGGTTTGATTTTCTTGTTGCGTAATTGTCGTCATTTAATTTCTCAGAAGCAAGTAATTATACTATTGAGCTTGACATGCTGAGATTTAAAACAAATTCTATTAGTGATTGACTTAATCCTTTTTAATCCACTCACGTTTAGCAAATGTAATAATGTACCCAAAAATTATTAATTTACAACGATACTTTAGTGAGTTAGAGCAATTGCAACCGAGGGGCAGTCAATCACTCATTCACTAAACCAAAACATTCTTGACTTAAACACTAATTCCAGAATAACTCTTATTCCTATAGTGTTTTAGTTATCGCCACTTTGGTCACGAATATACTACTCTTAGTAATTCTTCGTAAGTGTGATCCGCCATTTTCAGACCTCAGAGATCGGCCCCAACAATGCTATCAAATGAAAAAGCCAAAGTTGGGAATGGACCTAAGAAATCCTATCCATTTCTGGAGTTTGCATTGTTCCGACTCCCATGTTACGACCCTCCGAATGGGTAGTTTCTCTAGAGCAACATGTAGGCGGAACATGGGAATCTCACGGTGCAACCTAGTGGTGGAGACCACAAGATGTGTTGATATACTTCCTTCTCCCACTGACTATAAATACTTTCTCTATTCACCTTGTTATTGACTCATGCAAATACCTTCCAAATGGAGGCCGCTACTAGGGCGACATGAGCTCGAGCGTGAATCTCACGGTGTGAATTTTCCAGAGAGCGTAAAAAGAAAAAGATGTATCTCATATACCTTTTTCCTCCCACTAAATATTTTAGACGGTTGGGTATACTTATTACTTAGGTATATTCCGGCTAATTAAATATAACTTAAGTCTAGGTCATTTTTCAAGTATAACATTTATACTAGATTTTTACCTATGGTCTAGGTGATTTTTCATTTTTTTTTAAAAAAAAAATCCTTACATCACTCACGCATGCTCATAAAACTGGGCTAACTAAGCTCAAGTACTGACTCGATCTCCAGGTAGCAGGTGTTCCGTAAACCGTCAACTTAAGTACCTCTAGCCTTAGACAAGATCATGCCAGGTGAGCTTTCTTGTAACCGTAGTTTTACAAGATATCGACCTATTTTAACTATTAAAATTGATCGTGCTTGGTTGTTAACCTTAAGTGAGCATGCATTTATCTTTGTTATAGATTTTAACGTCTGTCTCATTTTATGACGTTGAAAATAACCTATAACATGCTTTATATAACAATTATATAATCATCTATTCCATGCAATAATATAACAATTTATATCTATCACTCATGGAACCCTAAAACTTGCATACTATACATTATAACACTTATAACATACTTGGAATAGATGAAACATGCTTAGCCTATGGTGGGATTTAAAATCTATATGACATATTTTATGCATATACATTTTCTATTTAATTAAAACATACATTCATAATGCATAATTAATTAAACACATTAAAGTGGATTGGTTTTGGCATTTTAAAGCAAGCAATTAACTAAATTATTGCATTAATAATTAAAAATAACTTGAACCGCTCCCGAGGATCACGAACAGGTCGAACCAACCCTAAAAACGTTGAACCAGACCCTAGCTGGCAAAAAAAAAACACCTGAACCGCCTTTTCCATCTTCTTCTCTAGTTCAGCTTGCTAGCTCTTCCATTTTTGATCAATTACAACCTAAAATGAACTCTAATGACTCCATAAAAATTACAGACCTTTCTTCACTCATTAAACCCCATACACAATAGGCCAATTACAATAATTGAATACAATGGAAGCATAAAAAAAATTGCCAAAACCATAAACATCCACTTTATCAACCACAAAATTTCATTCATGAAATGGTACCCACCATGCTCGAATTAATGTAAATAAAGTGCTTTAAACTTGCTCTGATACCAATTGATGGTGTTACTATAACAAGTGCGGAAGAAATTTGGATCTTAGGCACTCTAAGTACATAAATTATAGTAAATTAGTTAGCATGTTCAAAAGCATTAAAACTCAATGAGTTTGAATACTAACCTTTTGTTGTTTAAATTCCTTTTTTCTTATGAACTGGTTTCGAACCACCACTAGTGTCTTCCCTACTATTCTTCGGCCTTAGAACGAGATTGTGGAATCCGATGAGTGACTAAACTTGATAGGAATTTAGTATATGTAAAGAGAGAGTTTTGAGCGATTTTCTCAAAGTTTTTCGAGCAAACTTTTCATGTACCTTAATCACTCTATTTATATATTCGTATTTGCATGATATTTGCATGTTCATGCAAATTTGAGATTACCAAATTTTGACACTCAAAATTTCACTCAAATTTGTTGGATTATGTGTCAAGCATGCCCGTTTGAATTAACCAAATTTTGACACTCAGAATTCCACTCAAATTTGTGGGATTATGTGGCAAACATGCAAATTTGAATTAACCCAATTTTGACACTCAAATGTGTGGTGGTTTATTTGGCAAACATGCATGTTTGGTTAAACAATATTTTGACTCTAAAAATTCCACTCAAATTTTGTGGGGCAAACATGTAAGTTTGGTTAAACCATATATTGACACAAATATTCCTATAACTCAAACATGGATGTTTCCATTGGGTGAAGTCAACATTTTGACTTTCTTTAAATAATTAATTTCAAATCAAAATAATATGAAATGATTAATTAAACAATTTAATTAAAATTTAACATTAAATAAAATGCGAATCCCAATGAATTCCCCCAAATATTGATTATGAATCCCTATTCATAATTAAAATATTTAAATCTTATTTAAATATCTCCAATTTTCTCTTTTTGTTTAATTCATAATTAAAACAAAATAGAGTTAAATATGTCGTATATATTTAGCGTATATTTTCTAATTTGAATTCGAACACTTCGAACTCACTCATCATACTGTACTAAGGTTTAGTCCGATATGAGCTAGTAGAGGGACCTAATGGACCTACAGATCATGGGCTCCAACGATCCGAAATTAACTGGCTAAACTCATTAACCTTGTTAACCAACATTCGTTAACTACTAGGACACTCCACTATAGCCTAGTAGTTGCACTCCCCTCACTATAGATATATTTCTGTCCATTTGATATAACCATGATTGGTAAATCTAAGGATAATTCTGAATAAATAGGAGTTTATAGTTAGCTCAGGATTATGATCGAGTTACCTAGGTCATTGAATGAAAAAATCAGTCTCAACAATAAACGACATTATAAAGTGAGAGTGGTTTTCTTCATGGTCGAATGTTATGCAATACTCATTGCATATGACGCCCCAACTCACATGTACAATTTAGTAATCACATTGTTTATATCATATACAAAAGTGGGCCGCATCCATAGTGTACTCAACCTTATCCCTGTACTATAGATAATTTTGTGTCTCTACATATAGTTCAAGTAATCTTGATCCACTCTGATGTCTCTACATATAGTTCAAGTAATCATACTAAACCTAACAAATAGAATCCATTCTACTGATTGATCATTAATAAAAGAAGACTAATGGAGATGCGGGCAATCGATCTCCGTACCTCTCGCATGCAAAGAGAGCACTGAACCATCTTAGCTACATCCCCACAATTCTTACATCACAAAACCCATAGGTTTCGTCATCAATAATAGTGAAAATAAAAAACTAAATAGTGAAAATGAAAGACTATCTCTCCTCATTATGTCATAAATAACAAAAAAACTAAATAGTGAAAATGAAAGACTATCTCTCCTCATTATGTCATAAATAAGAAAAATTGAAAAGAAATAATATATTTAACAACTGATAGTATTCTTTGGAGATGCATGGTAACGATCCCCGCACCTCTCGCATGCAAAACAATTGCTCTACCATCTGTGCTACATCCCCACAATTATCCCTGCTCATTATGTCGTAAATAAGAAATAATTGAAAAGAAATAATATATTGTGATTTTGCTTTTTTTCAATTTTGTACAATCTGTCCAAAAGTGTCATTTTTCTCAACAAATTCAACACTTTACGTTTGGTTTGTTTGGAGATTTTTCTCGATTCTATTTTGATCGCCCATGTTTGTTTGGGCTCCTTGATTTACTTCTTTTTCTTCGATCAACACTGAGAGTGTTGCCAGATGAATCTCCAATTTTCCATTTGGGAATACTTTCACTGACATCTCGAATTTCATCAAACTTCAGTTTATCAGATCCTCGTGAACTGTTGATTGCAGCAACAGCAGTATACCACGACTCAAGTAAAGATGACATAAAAATTACTACTTTAATTTCATTTTTGAACCTAATTTCCATTGAGCTCAATTGACTGACAATCACGTTGAACTAATTTATATGATCTGCAACAAATCTACATTCAGACATTTGTATATAATTGGCAACACCTTGTTCATAGCCAATGGATTTTCGTACATATTGGACAACACCTTTCATAGGCCTAATGTTGTCTTCTCTTTGATGATGTTGAACGTCGTGTTTCTGGACAGCATCAACCAGATCAACCCTAAGGCGTGACGATCCTTGAGTTTCCACTCTTCTGCGGTCATTGTATCCGGCTTCACCCCCAATAGGGGTTTCTAAAGATCTTTCTAGTACATATAATCTTCAATCTGCATCTTCTAGAAACTGATATAGAATTCATCAAACTTTTAAATTCTTGTCTTTGAACTTTCCATCTTCTCAGATCGTGGTGTTTCTCGCCTCGCCCTGATACCAATTATTAGGATCACACAACAACGCACACACTCGATCTAAATGAACACAAACAACATGATAGAGAAAATGTAAGGAGATATTGAGTTATTTTCTTGGGATTGAGGTCCACCATACCATACTTCCTGTGGCATGACACTAATCTATTTTGAGTTATTTTCTTGGGATTGAGGTCCACCATACCATACTTCCTATGGAGTCACAATAATCTATTTTGAGTTATTTTCTTGGGAATGAGGTCCACCATACCATACTTCTTGTGGCGTGACACTAATCTATTTTGAGTTATTTTCTTGCGATTGAGGTCCACCATACCATACTTCCTGTGGCGTGACACTAATCTATTTTGATTTACCATACTTCCTGTGGCGTGACACTAATCTATTTTGAGTTATTTTCTTGGGATTGTGGTCCACCATACCATACTTCCTTGGCGTGACACTAATCTATTTTGAGTTATTTTCTTGAGATTAAGGTCCACCATACACTACTTCCTGTGGCGTGACACTAATCTATTTTGATTTACCATACTTTATGTGGCGTGACACTAATCTATTTTGAGTTATTTTCTTGAGATTGAGGTCCACCATACCATACTTCCTGTGGCGTGACACTAATCTATTTTGATCTACCATACTTCCTGTGGCGTGACACTAATCTATTTTGATTTACCATACTTCCTGTGGCGTGACACTAATCTATTTTGAGATCTATTTTGATTTACCATACTTCCTGTGGCGTGACACTAATCTATTTTGATTATTTACCATACTAATCTATTTTGATTATTTACCATACTTCTTGTGGCGTGACACTAATCTATTTTGAGTTCTGCGTGACACTAATCTATTTTCACTAATCTATTTTGAGTTATTTTCTTGGGATTGAGGTCCACCATACCATACTTCCTGTGGTGAGTTATTTTCTTGGGAGACACTAATATTGAGTTATTTTCTCTCCAACCATACCATACTTCCTGTGGCGTGACACTAATTCTGTGGCATGACACTAATCTATTTTGAGTTATTTTCTTAGGATTGAGGTCCACCATACCATTTCTTGGGATTGAGGTCCACCATACCATACTTCCTGTGGCGTGTAACACTAACGGAGTTATTTTCTTGGGATTGAGGCCCACCATACCATATTTCCTGTGGCGTGACACCAACGGAGTTATTTTCTTGGGATTGAGATCCACCATACCATACTTCCTGTAGCGTGACACTAACGAATTGAGGTCCACCATACCACCATACCATACTTCCTGTGTGGTGTGACACTATTCTATTTTGAGAAAATTGATTTACCATACTTCCTGTGGCGTGACACTAACGGATTGAGGTCCACCATACCATACTTCCTGTGGCGTGACACTAATCTATTTTGATTTACCATACTTCCTATTTTGAAAAAATAGATTTAGGAGTTGAGGAGCTAAAAGGAAGTTGAGGAAGTTGAGAAAATAGATTTAGGAGTTGAGGAGCTAATCTCATTCGATATGATTTTTTCTCTCAAAGTTTGAAATCTATATTTGTTTGGAGTTGAGGAGCTAAAAGGAAGTTCAACAAGGTGAGGTAGGTCTTTTTGTATAAGAGGAAGTTCAAGGATTTAACAAAAAGAAAATCATCAACCTTTTTAACTTTTCAATCAATACACGACATCGTTAATTAATAAATTGTTTTACCTACAAAAACACAAAGTGAAACAAATTAAGTGCATTTGATTGATACACGACATTCTTAATTAATAAATTATTTTACCTACAAAAACACAAAGTGAAACAAAACACGAAATTCTTAATTAATAAATTTTTTTACCTAAAAAAACACAAAGTGAAACAAATTAAGTGCATTGGATTTATACATTATTTAGGCCTTATATATTAAAGGGAAAATTCAAGAGTTGATCTCAAAACCTCTCCCACCAAAAACAAGAATCATACCACTGGACCAAATAAGCAAAACAAGAATCATACCACTAGACCAAATGTCCTTATTGTGGATATTAACCATATAAGACAATACTGGATCAAAGTTACCGTGTCTAGATATGGTGAGGAGGAAAAGAGTGGTAGTGAGATATCTGAATAGCCTTAGAAAAACAGAGAGTTGTTGCTACAGAGTGGGAGACATCTAACCAATGAAATTTTGGTAGTAGAAATGATGAACCTAGAGATGGTCCCTAAACGTCCGTATGGACCATTTCCAATTGCACCTTCTATGCTTCTCTGGCAGCTTTTGTGAAGCTAACTCGTTTATATTTTTCCATAACACAGCTCTCACAAACACCCATATTAATAGATTTTAGGCCTTCTAAAACTCCATTCGTAGCCATCATCTTCATTTCTTTGAATCTCATATGTGCAAGTCTATTAACACTATTGTAGGGTATATAAACATGATTGTTGTTGCTCAGAGTGCACCCAATTCAAGTAGACTTTAATTGAAAGCACTCTTAGCAATAGCAACCATGTTTATACACTCTACAGTGGTGTATAAGGTTCTAGATTTTGTGTCATGGTACCACCATGACACCCTTCACAATCTTCCCCAAACTCTTTCCAAACTCGGCTGCATAACCTATGCTATCCAACTAACCTATAGACATCAAATTATTGATCAGGAATATATCTAACATCCTATAACGTCCACCCATTTCCTACTAGAGTTTGTATGCACACATCTCTCTTCCCTTCAATCTCCAAGGTTTTGTTGTCGGCAAGATACACCTTCCCAAAATTTCCTTATTTGAAATTTTGAAACAATTCCTTACTTGAAGACAAATGAAACGAAGCAACTGAATTTAAAATCCAGAATTCAATTGGGCTGTTCACGCTAAGAATTAGAGCATCTTCAGTATCTTCGACTGAATAGATAGAAACATTGTCATCTTCCAATTTGTGATTGTGTTTTTCTTCAATTTTGTACCATCTGTCCGAAAGTGCTATTTTTCTCCACAATTTCAACACTTTACATTCGGTTTGTTTGGAGATTTTTCTCGATTCTTTGATTTTGATCGCTCATGTTTGTTTGGGCTCTTTAATTTACTTCTCGTTTGGGAATACTTTAGCTGACATCTCGAAGTTCATCAAACTTCAGTTTATTAGATCCTCATGAACTGTTGATTGCAGCAACAACAGTATACCAAGACTCGGGTAAAGATAACATCAAAATCAATGCTTTAATTTCATTTTTGAACATAATTTCCACTAAGCTCAATTGACTGACAATCACGTTGAACTAATTTATGTAATCTGCAACAAAGCTACCTTCAGACATTTGTAGATTGAACAACCTCTGTATCAAATACACCTTGTCCATAGCCGACGAATTTTCGTACATATTTGATAACACCTTCAATAGGCCCGATGTCGTCTTCTCTATGAAGATGTTGAACGTCATGTTTCTGGACAACGTTAACCAGATCAACCCTAAGGTGAGACGATCCTTGAGCTTCCAGTCCTCCGTGGTCGTGGTGTTCTACTTCACCCCCAAAAGGGGTTTCTGAAGATCTTTCTGGTCATATAATCTTCAATCTGCATCTTCTAGAAACTGATATCGAATCTATCAAACTTTTCAATTCTTGTCTTTGAACTTTCCATCTTAACATATCGTGGTGAATCTCACCTCGCTCTGATAGCAGTTATTAGGATCACACAACAACGCACACTCTCGATCTAAATGAACACAAAGAACTTGATAGAGAAAATGTAAGGAGAAATATTGACTAAAAGTTTTGTATTAATGACTTCAAGGTATGCAAAGAGAGATATGAATAATGAGAAATATACCTTTTGATAGCACTGACTAATGATATATATATGATTTCCGTTTATTATATATATTGCTTTAACCGATATAACCGCCTACTGTATATAAATATTTACTATATATATCTCTATCCGATTTTTACTATAAATAGTCAGCCTCCATATCCGACCTTCCCGAGCCCATATTTAGATATATATCTCTATCACATTTTTACGTAGACCTTCCCGAGCCCATATTTAGATATATATCTCTATCACATTTTTAAGTAGCCTCCATATCCAACCTTCTACCGCCCAAATAGTTAATTTTTCTACGCCTACTATTTATATAAATATTTAGGATACATATATCTCTATCACATTTTTACTATGAATAGTCAGCCTCCATATCAACATTCTAGAGCCCAAATAGTTAGTTTTTCTACAAGAGTTTAAAGAAAAAATAAGCAAATGGAGGTTAAGAACTTTGGAACCCATCAGTTTACATGATACTCCGTTATCTACATGACACTATTGATATCTTTGGTGGAAATCTTATCTCCTGGAGTTCAAGGAAATAATCGTCAGTTTCTTGTTCTAGTACGGAGGGTGAATCCAAGTCCTCTTGCGTGAGTTCAGGATGTCGCAAGCATGAGCGCGGTTGCTTATGCCACTGTCGAATTAATCTGGATCCAAGTCCTCTTGCGTGAGCTTGGGATGTCGCAAGCACGAGCGCCTAGCCTGTGGTGTGACAACATTGAGCTCGGGATCTCGCAAGAACGAGCACTTAGCCTGTGGTGTGACAATATTGGTGCCACCTATCTGTCCGCCAATCCAATCTTTCATCGATTGAGGTTGATTATTACTTCGTTCGTGAAGGAGTATTAGGCGCAATCTGAACTTAGTAGTACATCATCCAGATTAGATAATCTATTGATTTACTCCCATTCAACCTAACAACACCATTAATATGTAATCATCAGGAAAAGTATTTATTAAAGCACTAGGTTGTTCACCTTAATTTTTTTAGGAAACAACAAACTATTTAACTTGATATAATTGTGGGGGCATTTCATGAATCGAACTCAAGATTTAAAATTTATCCACTAGACCAAATGCCCGGGTAGTGGATCAATCATTTTTAGTTGCTAGTCCATGTGTTTTTTGTGCCTCATGATTTGAAATTTATCCACGTTTTTTTGTGCTTTAGAACCTACTATTATTGTCACGTTAATTTCACGTTGTCCATCACATAGTATAATTTGTTCTTCAAATCAATTGGATGTACTTCAATTAATATTATTAAAAAATATTGACATAAATAAAGTTATTTGTACTTCAATTAATATTATTAAGAAATATTGTCATAAATAAAGTTCATATCCTATAATTCCTACCTTATACGTTTGAGATTATGAATGACCATACTCAAATTTGTTTGTTGAAGCTGCATTGCCACTAAAGTATATGCATTCCTTTAAGATAAATTGGTTGAAGCTGCATTGCCACTAGAGTATAGGCATTCCTTTAGGATAAATATAGAAACAATACTATCTGAATTTTAAGTAAAATTCACCAAAATCTTAGAAAACCACTTTTATTTTATATTTATTTTAAATTTTAAATTTTTTAATTTTTAAATTTAGTTTTCAAAACCTAGATTGATATGTTAAAACTACTTCTTTGCTACCATTTAACAATATTTATACTATAAAATGAGATTTAACTTCTTTTAAGTTTATGTAGTTTCTTTTTATTACTACGTTCACTTCTATCTCATGTTAAAAAAAAAAAATGTGCTAGTTTTATTGTTATATATACTTACTCCATTTGTATTTACTTCATTTTATACAAAACTCGTAATTACAAAACCCATATGTTTAATAGTTTCCCTAACAAAAAAAACTTGTTTGTATTAGGATAATTACCATGAATAGGAAGAGAAGAAACAAGAAAAAATAAGTAGAACGTTGAGAATTTCACTCAACCACACAATCGAACTTGAAAGACTGAATGACTCGTATGCAATTCTACCCCAACAATTGCTTGAAACTTAGAAATGACAGAGATAATGCTTGGATTTTTAAGGGAAACTTCTCAAATTGAGAGATCAATTTCATTCCTCTCAAATCTGATTTTTACATAATAATTTGTGGATATTTATAGTCTCCCCACAAAAGAAGTTAGTGGCTTGGATTTAATCTCAATCCCCTTAATCTCCACCAATGACGAGGTCAATTTGACAATTTGACCATTACATACTCTATGAATTAGAAATAAATAAAGTTTTCTAACAACTCATGTAATGATGCTTCCAACTTCATCCTCTACTTGAACCGTGTAAATATTCACTTCTAAAGCTCCAAATGGTCCTTCCTCAATCGAATAAGCTTGTAACACATGAAATGAGAGTTGAACCAAGACTATCCAATTTTATAGATGAAGAGTGAATGCTTGTTGAATCTTCTTGGCTGGTCCAGTTGGAACATTTGGAACACCGTGATCCTTATCATCTTCCCCCTCTTCAAAAGAATTCGTCCTCGAATAAGAAAAATCATCACCTACATCAAAAAGACTCGAGTCAACAACATTGAAAGTAGAATGTGCTGCAAATTCTCTAGGAAGATCATTTTATATGCATTGTTATTAATTATTTCAAGGACTTGATAAGGGTCATCCCCTCTTACATGTAACTTTGTCTTCCTTTGAGATGGGTATCGCTCCTTGTGAAAATGTATCCAAACCCAGTTATCGAGTTGAAAAATGATTTCGTTCTATCCTTTGTTAATTATTTAAGCAACTTTGAAATTTTGTTTCTCAATTGTCTCCTCTCACCTATTTATGCAATGTTTTTGTAATAGCCCAAAAAAATAAAAATAATTATAAAAAACTATATAGGTCAAAATAATAATAATAATAATAATTCATAAATAAATAACTGAAAAGGATTACTTAAAAATAAAATTTACCCACCTCTCTCCACTAACCTCTCATCCAACATCATCCTCTTTCCTCAACGCGAAGATATCACAGTTCATCAAAAAGAAATGTAGATGTGAGAAAAAGTAAAATGGTGGTTCAACGGAGGATATGATGCAGATTTACCTTGGGAGATTTTGGTCTGTTATTAGGTAAAATCCTATCTCAGATTTCCTTTTTCCTTTGTAGTTATGGTTATAAGAAATTATTTTAGGATCAAATCCCATATTCAATTAATTAGATTTTTTGTTAGCATTGGAAGGGATAGGAAATAAGGTTAGAATCAATCAAATTTTAGTTGTTAGATCCATAAATGTGTAACTAGCCAAACAATCCATTAAAATTTGCCAATAATATTTGTTTACATAATGAAAATAATATAGAGTTAGAATAATATCTTATTTAAAACTGTTTAGCTAATTGAAAATCTATTTACAAAATGAAAATAATTACAAAGAGGGAGGAGGGAAGATTGAAGGAAGATTTGTTGAACAAAATTTAAAAATAAACAGGAAATATTAGAGGGCATGGAACTCCATTAAATTTTGTCTAACACGAAATATCAGAATTTTAACCAGGTAAATTAGAGAAACAATTTTATAGAGTTCAAACTTGAAACTGATGTCATGGGCTCACATAGGTTGACTTGGATTTCAAAGGACGGAATCGAACTTTCATTAAGGATATATACGTGACAACGACTTAAGCCAACCAAGTAAGTTACCTTACTATCGGCATAGTTATATTTGATGTTGACACGTGCCTTGTGGTTCTGCACGTGTCATATATATTGACATGTGTGAATTGTCTGTGGATCAATATGCTTCCTATATGTTATGTATATGTTATAATATGTGAATTGTATAATAATAATTATGGTACGATGTGTTCAAGGATATGTTTGAGATAGGATACAAGAATGATGCACAAAATAAAATGTAACGATAGGAGTAAAATACGTTCATGAAACGTTAAGGTTAGGTTGCATACCGGAGTGATATGGATAAGAGAGATTGATGGAAGAATACGGTTAGGTCACTTACTGAGATGACTAAGGTACGTTCACGTAATGACTAAGGT
The DNA here is from genome assembly GCF_057944985.1 of Cucurbita pepo subsp. pepo. Taxonomy (NCBI): domain Eukaryota; kingdom Viridiplantae; phylum Streptophyta; class Magnoliopsida; order Cucurbitales; family Cucurbitaceae; genus Cucurbita; species Cucurbita pepo. The sequence continues at coordinate 10,291,775 of NC_141800.1, read as the reverse complement.
AACGGTTAGGTCACTTACTGAGATGACTAAGATGACTAAGGTACGTTAACCATATAAGAATGCAACAATCACATGAAACGTTACGGGTTTAAAGGGATAGGTTTTTGATAGATTGATAGAACGATAGCGTTAGGTTAAGTTCTTGTGATGAGATGACTAAGGTACGTTCACGTAATGATATGTCTGTGATAGGTATAAGAACGTTAAGGCTATGATAAGTTAGAGAACGATATGATTACAAAGTGTTTACGTTATGACTTGTTTATTACATGATACATTGTGATGCAATATGTCATGGTATGATGTGTATATGATGAAATGATATGTTAAAAGCATAGAACGTTATGTTAGATCTCTTAAATTGTGTGTATACAGCATGATATGAATGACATGAAATTACGATAAATGGCATGAAATATAACCCCGTTAGAATTATGTATGATTTGAGAACTGAAGAATGAGAAACGATATGACATGAATGATGAACGATATCTGAAACGATATGAAAAATGATATGATATGTACACAATGCTAGTGGGGTTGTATTAAAGGATAATGAAAATGGAAAAGTTTTTGGACCTCATCAATTATGTGTGCTCATGCATTTGGGGGGATACCCCTATCCCATCACGAGGGTACGAACGCATACATCCAATGGCAGAACAACGATCGTTATGTTTTGCATAGCGCTGCCGTGACGGTTACTAGTGGGTGTCCGGCCTAAAGGGCTCCCAGAGTATGTCCACCTGATAAGGAAACTGGCCCAGGGGTGTGCGAACTAGCTGGTGAGCCCATACTCGCACATATGGGCTGTGTGTAGAGTATATCATACACGTCCAAAATCACCCGTTAGGACAGCACCGTAGGAAAAATGGAATGAAAGATAGGACTCATCATCTCATTGCATGTGATTGTTGCATTTAACCCCAATAGTGGGGTCACTTACTGAGTATTTCTTTAAATACTCAAGCCATATGCTACTAGATTTTTCAGGTTAAGACAAGGCATTCCTGTAGGGCTAATGACGGTATCACAACTCGAGACCATGGGACATGCATAGGATAGTGGTATTTATTTTCTTAGACATAGGCTAGAATAAGATGTTTTTAACTTAAACGCTTATTTATTTTATTTAGTCTTTTGTTTCGTCGTTTTAAAGATGTTTTCGAAACATGTAAGTCCATGGTTGTGTTTTAAGATAAAGGTTATGTTTTATGGAATTTAAATGAAGTCTTCCGCATTCAATGTTTATGGTACGTATACAGTAGCGACCTTAAATTAAGTAGAAAATTTTGGGTCGTTACAGTTTTGATTAGATCTGCCTTACTTGTGGTTGCTTTACTCACAAAAATATTAGAATGAATAGGAAGCAAATCAAGAGGCGTAAGTGGATTAAATCCATAAACATCTTCAAAAGAAGAACAATGAGTGGTACTATGAATTGCTCTAAAGGAGAACGGTACTATGAAAAATTGCTCTATTATATGTCATCTCTACAAATGGCAAACATTCGTCCCAAGACTTAATATTCTTAGAAATAATAGGTAGATTAAATCCATAAACATCTTCAGAAGGAGAACAATGTGTGGTACTATGAATTGCTCTAAAGGAGAACGAGAGTGGTACTATGAATTGCTATAAAGGAGAACGGTACTATGAATTCTTCTATTATATGCCATCTCTACAAAGGGCAAACATTAGTCCAAAGACTTAATATATTCTTAGAAATAATAGGCAATAATACAATTTATCCCACCCCATACTTTTCAAAAGTGACTTCAAAATTTAACTATCCCTATCTTTTTTTCGTGTAGCAAACCACATTTAAAGGCGTATACAATCCATATAAAATATCTATCCCATTAAGGCACCACCATATTATAGAGCATTTAGGAATACAGAGCGGGGTGTTCGGGGTATCGATCCCCAAACCAATCGCATGCAAACTGTAACGACCCAGATACACCGCTAGCAGATATTGTCCTCTTTGGGCTTTCCCTTTCGGGCTTCCCCTCAAGGCTTTAAAACGCGTCTGCTAGGGGAAGGTTTCCACACTCTTATAAAGGGTGATTTGTTCTCCTCCCCAACCAATGTGGGACATCACAATCCACCCTCCTTCGGGGCCCAGCGTCCTCGCTGGCACTCGTTCCTTTATCCAATCGATGTGGGACCACCCCCAAATCCACCCCCCTTTGGGGTCCAGCGTCCTTACTGGCACACCGCCTCGTGTCTACCCCCCTTCGGGGAACAGCGAGAAGGCCGGCACATCGTCCGGTGACTGGCTCTGATACCATTTGTAACGACCCAGATCCACCAGTAGCAGATATTGTCCTCTTTGGGCTTTCCCTTTCGGGCTTCCCCTCAAGGCTTTAAAACGCGTCTGCTAGGGGAAGGTTTCCACACTCTTATAAAGGGTGATTTGTTCTCCTCCCCAACCAATGTGGGACATCACACAAACAGAGCACTCTACCATCTTATCTACATTCCCACAATTCTTGCATAACAAAACCCAAAACTGCGTGTCATCAATAACAGTGAAAATGAAAAAATATTTATGCTCGTTATATCAAAAATAAGGAAAAATTGAATAGAAATAAAATATTAATAACGAATAGTTTCTTTAGGAGATGCACTCTACCATCTTAGCTACGTCCCCATAATTCTTACATAACAAAACCCAAAACTGCACGTCATCAATAATAGTGAAAATGAAAAAATATTTCTGCTCATTATGTCAAAAATAAGGAAAAATTGAATAGAAATAAAATATTAATGAGTTTCTGAGATGCACCCTACCCATCTTAGCTACATCCCCACAGTTCTTACATAACAAAACCCAAAATCCTCATACCGCTCGCATGCAAAGAGTGCACTCAACCATCTTACCTACATCTCCACAATTCTTACATTACAAAACCCTAAACGTCCCGTCATCAATAATAGTAAAAATCTCCCTTTGATCATTAATAATTGATAGTTTTCCTTTGGATGCATGATAGCGATCCCCGTACCTCTCGCATGCAAAGTAAGCGCTCTACCATTTAAGCTATATCCGTACAATTCTTACATCACAAACCCTTTAAACTTCTCATCATCAATAATAGTGAAAATGAAAAAATATCTCTGCTCATTATGTCATAAATAAGGAAAGATTGAATAAAAATAAAATATTAATAACAAATAGTTATTTGGAGATGCAGTGTATCGATCCCCGTGGCTCTTGCATGCAAAGAGTGCACTCTACCATCTTAGCTACATACCAACAATTTTTACATAATAAAATCTTAAATGTCCTATCATCAACAAGAGTGAAAATGAAAACTATCCTGGCTCATTGTGTCATAAATAAAGAAAACTTTGAAATAGAAATTGAATATTTGGTAGTAGGATTCCTTTGGAGATGCAGGGTATCGCACCGTACTTCTCACCTGCAAAGCGAGCGCTCTACCATCTGAGCTACATCCCCACTATTCTTACGTCATAAAATCCTAAACCTACCATCACCAATAATAGTGAAAATAAAAAAATATCTCTGCTCAATATGTCAAAATAAGAAAATATTGAATAGAAATAAAACCATCTGAGCTACATCCCCGCATGAAAATGTTTAGTTTTATGTCCTAAAACTCATAGTTTGTAAACAAAAACATATTCTATTTTCAATAAAGTTATTATTGTTGTTTATTCAGTAAAGATTGTTATTGAATAAAGTGAATTTTACGATTATTAATCTAAATCTAATAAACTAAGAACACTCTGGCTATAGTATGATTACTTGAACTATATGTAGAGACATAAGAGTGGATCAAGTTCAAGTATATAGTCAAAATGATCTATAGTATAAGGATAAGACTGAGTACCTTATTCTGGGGACACTATGGATGCGGCCCACTTTTGTATATGATATAAACAATGTGATCACTAAATTGTACATGTGGAGACATGTGAATGGGGGCGTCCTATGCAATGAGTATTGCATAAGATCAGACCATGAAGAAAACCACTCTCACTTTATAATGTCGTTTACTGTTGAGACTGATTTTCTTTTCATTCGATGACCTAGGTAACTCGATCTTAATCCTCAGCTAACCATGAACTCCTGTTTATTCGAAATTATCCTTAGATTTGCATGGGTGAGAGTGGCTCGAGTTTGCCGACTCAATAGGCCTCCCATTTCAAGGGTAAGACTGGGTGAATAGCTGTGGACGTGGGGTGCAAGAAGGAATTCGCTCCTACCCACTTTTAGGGATAGAAGAGAGGTAGTTCCCTTAAGTATTGACTCCAGGTCTTGAACAAGGGGCCCCACCCACTCATTTGCCTGAGAGGGATTCGGTTTACTGGTTGGACCACAAACCAATTGTTCATAAGAGGATCAGTGGGACATAAGGAACAAGAAGTAACTTCAGGGGTAAAACGTCTAATTGACCCAGCTCTAGTTACGAACAACCTGTGAAGGATCGACTTACTAATCATGGTTATATCAAATGGACAGAAATATATCTATAGTGAGGGGAGTGCAACTACTAGGCTATAGTGGAGTGTCCTAGTAGTTAACGAGTGTTGTTGATTAACAAGGTTAATGAGTTTAACCGGTTAATCTTGGATCGATGGAGCCCATGATCTATAGGTCCATTAGGTCCCTCGCTAGCTCATATCGGACTAAACAATAAAACAGTGTGACGAGTGAGTTCAAAGTGTTCGAATTTAAATTAGGGAATATGCGCTACATATATACGATATATTTAACCGCATTTTTTGTTTTATTTACGAATTAAACAAAAAGTGAGAATTTGAGATATTTAAATAAGATTTAAATATTTTTAATCAAATATGTGTTGGATTGAGATTGACTTTTGAATTAATATTAAATATTAATTAAATAGTTTAATGAATCATTTAATATTACTTTAATTTGAAATTAATTATTCAAATTAATTGTTGAATTAAAATGAAGAAAGTTCATTTAATGGAAAAATTCATCTGGGTGGAATTTTGAGGTGTGAAAATTTGGTTTAACCAAACTTGCATGCTTGCCAAATAAACCCCACAAATTTGAGTGGAATTTTGAGTGTCAAAATTTGGTTAACTCAAACATGCATGCTTCCCACATAATCCCAAACATTTGAGTGGAATTTTGAGTGTCAAAATTTGGTGATCTCAAATTTGCATGAACATGCAAACATGACTCTTTAAATAGAGTGATCACGGTACATGGAAGGTCTTCTTCTTGGTGAAAAAGCTTGAGAAAAACCTCTCACAAACACTCTCTTCATATATACAAAATCCCTCCCAAGTTTAGTCACTCACCAGATTCCACAATCCCGTTCTAAGGCCGGAGGATAGTGGAGAAGACACTAGTGGTGGTTCGAAACCGGTTCGTGAGGAAAAAAGAATTTGAACTACAAAAGGTTAGTATTCAAACTCATTAAGTTTGAATACTTATGAACATGCTAGTTATTTACTATAATTGATGTTCTAAAAGTGCCTAAGATCCAAGTTGCTTCCACATGTGTTATACTAACACCATCAGCAAAGTGATCGCTCTACCATCTAAGCTACATCTCCACGATTCTTACATCACAAAACATTAAATTCATCAATAATAGTGAAAACGAAAAAATATCTCTGCTCATTATGTCATAAATAAGGGAAATATTGAATAAAAATAAAATATTAATAACAAATAGTTTCTTCTAGAGATTCAAATGCAATTCTTTCAAGGATAAGAGGTATTGATCCCCATACCTCTAGCATGGTAAGCGAGCACTCTATCATCTGAGCTACATCCCCATGATTCTTACATCACAATACCCTAAATGTCTCGTCATCAATAATAGTGAAAATGAAAAACTATCTCTGCACATTATGTCATAAATAAAAATAAATTGAAAATAATTAATATATTTATAATTGATAGTTATCCTTTAGAGATGCAGGGTACCAGTCCCCACCCCATACCTCTCACAAGCGAGTGCTCTACCATCTAAGCTACATCCCCATGATTCTTACTTTACAAAACATTAAATTTTTCCCGATCCCCATACCTCTCGCATGCTAAGCGAGCACTCTACCATCTGAGTTACATCCCCACATTACTGGCACCACAAAATCCTAAATTTCTCGTTATTAATAATAGTAAAAATGAAGAAATATCGCTACTCAACATGTCGTGACTAAGGAACAATTGAAAAGAAATAACATATTTAATAATAGATAGTTTTATTTTAGAGATGCGGGGTGCCGATCCTCGTACCTCTCGCATGCAAAGCGAGCGCTCTACCTTCTGAGCTACATCTCCACGATTCTTACGTCACAAAACCCTAAACATCCTGTCATCAATAATAGTGAAAATGAAAAAATATCGCTACTCATTATGCCATAAATAAGGAAAAAATCAATAGAAATAAAATAGTAATAACAAATAGTTTCTTTTAGAAATGCGATGTATCGATCCCTGTACCTCTCACATGCTAAGAAAGCGATATACAATCTAATCTACATTCCTATGATTCTTACATCAGAAAATGTCCTGTCATCAATAATAGTGAAAATGAAAAACTATCTCCGTTCATTATGAAATAAATAAGGAAAGATTGAATAGAGTTACTTTTGGAGATGCAGAAAATGTCCCGTCATCAATAATAGTGAAAATGAAAAAATATCTCCACTCATTATGAAATAAATAAGGACTTTTGGAGATGTAGAAAACGTCCCGTCATCAATAATAGTGAAAATGAAAAAATATCTCCGCTCATTATGAAATAAATAAGGACTTTTGGAGATGCAAAAAACGTCTCGTCATCAATAATAGTAAAAATGAAAAAATATCTCGGCTCATTATGAAATAAATAAGGAAAGATTGAATAGAGTTACTTTTCGAGATGCGGGGTATCGTGTACCACCATCTAAGCTATATCCCCACAATTCTTGTATCTCCCAAAACTTTAAATTTTCCATCATCAATAATAGTGAAAATGAAGAATATCGCTACTTAACATGTCATGAATAAGGAAAAGCGCTCTACCATCTGAACTACATCCCCACGATTCTTACATCACAAAACCCTAAATGTCTCGTCATCAATAATAGTGAAAATGAAAAACTATCCTTGCTCATTATGTTATAAATATAAGATTTTTAAAAAGAAATAATATATTTAGTAATCCATTCATTTGGAGATGCAAGGTATCGATCCCTGTACTACCCACATGGGAAGCGAGCGCACTACAATTTGATCTACATCCACTCAATTCTTACATTAGAAAACCCTAAACGTTCCGTCATCAATAATTGTGTAAATGAAAAAATATCTTGGCTCATTATGTCATAAATAAGGAAAGATTGAATAGAAATAAAATATTTAGAACAAATAGTTTATTTTGGAGATGCAGGGTATAGATCCCCATACCTTTCGCATGCTACGCGAGTGCTTTACAATTTGGGCAAAATACCCACAATTCTTGAATCACAAAACCCTAAATTTTCCGTCATAAATAATAGTGAAAATGAAGAAATATCGCTACTCAACATGTCATGAATAATGGAAAATTAAAAGTAAAAAATATATTTAATAATACAAAACCGCTACTCAACATGTCATGAATAATGGAAAATTAAAAGTAAAAAATATATTTGATGATACAAAACCCTAAATTTTCCGTCATCAATAATAGTGAAAATGAAGAAATATCCGTTATCAATAATAGTGAAAATGAAGAAATATCGCTACTCCGATCCCCATACCTCATGCTTACAAAGCAAGCACTTTACCATCTGAGTTACATCCTCATGATTCTTATGTTACAAAATCCTATATGTCTCGTCATCAATAATAGTGAAAATGAAAAATTATCCCGGCTCATTATGTCGTAAATATGAAAAATTTGAAAAGAAATAATATATAACAAATAGTTTCTTTCCCATACTAAGTGAGCGCTCTACCGTCTGAGCTACATCCCCACAATACTTGCACCACAATTTTGGAGATGCAGGGTATCGATCCCCGTACCTCTCGCATGCAAAGCAAGCATTGTATTTATTTACTTCGTTTTATTCTACAATCTCTCTTGAAGGGGCATCCAAGAATCAAACGCAAGATCTCTCACACCCAAAGCGAGAATCATACCACTGGACCAAATGCCCTTTTTATGCCACTTAAAACATATGTATGAATCCTTGGGCCTAGGTATTAAGGTCGTATTTTGTCGTATTGCAGGAAACACATGAAGTCCTCGATGCGCTTGAACTGAAGCCTTGGATGAAGAATGTGTCTTGGAGAACAAAACAAGAACATAATAAGAACAAAGAGCTTTCTACTAGACCTAATTAAGATTTGGATAGGCATACTTACCCAAAGTGGGAAACATGAAATGATATTAAGAGAATTATCATTATAGTTTTAATCGACTTAATTTTAGTTTTTCTTCTTCTTTTTTTTTTCTTTATTTCCTAAGATGGTAAGTATAAAGCCTGATCAACTTATTTTTTGTTTTTCTTCTTTTTTTTTTTTTTTCTTTATTTTCTAAGATGGTAAGTATAAAGCCTTGGGAGGTAAAGAAAGACTTTAGGTTGGTGCTGAATGGCTAAGCCATTGCGAACATGCTTAAGTTTTGATATTTCTTTTCTAATTCCTTTCTGTCAACTTTGTTGCCCAACAATTGGTGTAGAGAAGTTAAGAGGTATGTTTGAAAATTAAATAATAGGAACAACAAGTTTATATAAATATGAAGTCCTTGGATAAGAAAAGATTTAGACATTGGGGCATTTGAGGTTGCACCCTAAGTGAGGGTCGTACCCCTAAACCAAATGTCTTTTCTTAAATACCCAATATTTTTAGCTTCTACTCACATATATTTTTCTCTAAGTGGTTGGACGGTTATAAAATGAAAAGTTGATGGTCTAATATTTTACTTGTAAGTAAGGAATGTTATATTGAATTGTTATAATATACAAGGGTTATCAAATAAACCAACAATCCAACAAAGGAAACAAACTAATCAATTTGGGTTGGATTGATTCGGTTCAGTTCATCAGTTTGTTTGATTTAATTCTTCTATTTTGCCTCGTATGACAACAAAATAAAGTTGTATTGAATGCACCTTAGTTTCATTTATGACAAACTCATATGAAACATAATTGCATTAATAGTACTCAGAGTTGGAGTCTATAAGTATTTTGTGAACCTAAGTGCAAATTATGCTTCATTAAAGATTAGATAAACTTAAGTTAAGTAACGGGAACTTTAAATTACTTCATGTGGAGCTTCAATTACTCTATGCTAGTTACAATCTTTAGGATTGACTAATTGGACACGAGTTCATTGATTTAGGGAAATTTTTGAGTAATTATCAACTACAACTTATGTTTTCAAATTTTTAGGCCATAATTTAGGTAGTTGGTGTTATGAGTCGTAAACTTGTTTCTTTCAATAATATGGATTTTGTTGAACTGTTATTAACGATAAGATGGAGAAAGAAATTGTCTTTGAAATGACTAATAGACCTAGGTTCATCGTTGTTGTCTTTTAACTGTGATCTTGCAAAAAGCTTAACTAATATAAACTATCATGCCAAACAACTTTAAGGTAAACCAAGAATATACCGTATACATCATTCAAGATGGCAATAAAATGGAGTTAAATTGAACCCACTTTAGTTTCATGGTTGGCGTGTTCAAGATAAGGCATAATTGTATTTATGATATTGAGCTTGGAGTCTATAAGATTTTAATGATCTTAAGAGAAATTCCTGTTTTATTAGACGAGACCAACTTTATTTAAGGTACTAGGAGTTCAAACTGGCTTAAGAGTTGCGTGGGTGCTCATTTTATCCATGTTCTCCACTTCCTCCCATTTCCTCCTCTTCCTCCATTACATTCTTTATTTCTCTCCCCTTTTCTCAATCTCCAACTCATCCTTTCTATATCCCTAACCAATGCGGATTTGAATAAAGAAGGAGAAAAAGAAAGAGAGAAGGAAGTCAGTATGGATTTAGCTTTGGAACTAGACATCGATGAGTATGATCTAACGAACATCAATACAAAAAATTTAGTGACTTCTCTTTGGACCAACCAGGTAAGTGGTGCTACTATTGGCTTGGTTGGATGAATTGTACGAAGTATTAACATTGTGTGCTCCGTAGCCCCTCCACGTGTTGTACTTTGTGAGTGTTTGACATGTATTATGTTATGTTATGCTGTAACACGAGTTCAAATGAGGATTAATTTCTCAATTTTTTTTTAAGTTCAAATTTTTAGGATTTTATTGAGAGATTTAGAGACCAAATTTTAATAGATATGGAAGAACAAAATAGTTACAAAAATTTAAAAAATTCATTAAAAGTATAAAAGAAAATAGTAAAAAAAATAGGAAAATCAGATGCTAGGGTAAATTTTTCATTATGACCATCTTTCCCTAAGTATGGGACAGTAAGATCGCTAATTAGAGAAGTGAAAAGGGAGAAAAAGAAGAATATAACTAGAGTTCAATAAAGAGTTGTTTGATATAAGAGCAGTCGGATTTTAGATTATACAGATTTTTTCTTAGGATAAAGAGTCGTATATCTCTATGACTCAGCTCAATGACACGTGTCGTCGTGATCGAGTAAGCAGGCTAATCCTATTTTGAAGTATATGATATGTTGTAAAACTTGTATGAATTTTTTGTATGTTTTGAGTTTCGTGGTAGTTATAAAATGTCCTCGGACATTAAAGAGTGAATGTTAACCATATAAGACAATTATTGATCAAAGTTATAGTATCTAGATATGGTGAGGAGGAAAAGAGTGATCGTGAGATATCTCACTAGCCTTAGGAAAATAGAGAGTTGTCGCTGCAGAGTACGAGACATCTAACCAATGGAATTTTGGTACTAGAAATGATGAAACTGGAGATGGTCCCCAAACGTCTGTATGGACCATTTCCAATCGCACTTTCTTTGGTTCTCTAGCAGCCTTTGTGAAGCTAACTCGTTTATATTTTTCCATAACGCAGCTCTCACAAACACCCATATCAATATATTTTAGGCCTTCTAAAACTAAATTAGCAGCCATCATCTTCATTTCTTTGACACTCATATGTGCAAGTCTATTGACATTACTGCAGGGTGTATAAACATAGTTGCTGTTACTACGAGTTGTGTATAGGGTTCACCCTACAGAGGTGTATAGGGTTCTAGATTTCGTGTCATGCTACCACCATGACACCCTTCAGAATCTTCCCTAAACTCTTTCGAAACTGGGCTGCAAAACCTGTGCTATCCAACTGACCAATAGAGATTAAATTCTTCTTACGATCAGGAATATATTTGATATCCTATAATGTCCACTCATTTCCTGCTAGAGTTTGTATGTAGACATCTCTCTTCCCTTCAATCTCCAACGTTTTGTTGTCGGCAAGATACACCTTCCCAAAATTTCCTTATTTGAAATTTTGAAACAATTCCTTACATGAAGACAAATGAAACGAAGCAACTGAATCTAAAATCCAGAATTCAATTTGGCTGTTCATGATAAGAATTAGATCATCCTTAGTATCTTATGCTGAATAAATAGAATCATTGTCATCTTCAAATTTGTGATTTTGTTTTTCTTCAATTTTGTACCATATGTGCGAAAGTGTCATTTTTCTCCACGTTTGGTTTGTTTGGAGATTTTTTTCGATTCCTTGATTTTGATCGCCCATGTTTGTTTGGGCTCTTTGATTTACTTCTTTCCCTTCGATCAACACTGAGAGCATTGCCTGATGAATCTCCAATTTTCCATTTGGGAATACTTTCGTATACATCTCGAATTTCATCAAACTTCAGTTTATCAGATTCTCGTGAACTGTTGATTGCAGCAACAACAGTATACCACGACTCGGGTAAAGATGACATCAAAATCAATGCTTTAATTTCATTTTTTAACATAATTTCAACCGAGCTCAATTGTCTTTCAATCACGTTGAACTAATTTATATGATCTGCAACAAAGCTACCTTAAGACATTTGTAGATTAAACAACCTCTGCATCAAATACACTGTAACGCCCCAAAAATGAAGGAAAAGCATCTATGCAAGACCCAAAGGATCCAAGGAAAGAAATTGTTTGGATTAAGCAAGGAAAGGGGTCTTAGTAAGTCATTTCTGATCCTCCATTCTTCACCAAAATCTAAAATACGTCTATCTCTCTATTGTGTTTTTCCTTTTTATTTTTTTCTTCCTCCAACAATCGGCTGTTTTTCCTCCGATAATTTCCTCACGGTAAATTGCTCAGTCATCAAGATCAACTTCGAGTTCAAAGAACAAGAATGAAAGACTTGTATAAAAATACTATGGACCAGTTAAAGTTATCTACAAGGTTAAGAAGACATCATATAGGATCTAATTTATCCTATGTATGTGGACTAACCCTATTCTCAATGTTAGTAACTTGAAACGTTACTATCCCGACCAAGAAGACATCAAACAGAAGTAGGTGGTACAACATCATGCAAAGAAGAAAAAATTTCAAGCGAAGAAAGTAGAAAACACATCAACAAAGAAGATATGAAGAGTCAACAAACCGAGAAGTGGTTTTCAAAAGTTCCTAGTAGATTGGAGGAGACTCCTCAATATTCAGATCAGCTAAAAGTGCGTCAAGAGACCTGAAGTCAACCTCATCCTACAACACTGAGTTTGTGAAGAGTCGTTTGACAGAGATGTCAACCAATTAAGTGGGGGTAGATGTCACGGTCATGATTGCCCAAGGCATGTTGTCTGTGATTGCATGTCGAATGTCTCAGTCATGCTTGTCAATGGTTTGTTGTCCATAGGCGCATACTCATTCGAAACCCCTTTTACTTGCTTTCATGTCAGATAGGTCTTTACTATTTTTTTTGTGTCAATACCGGGGTGTATGACCCGTCACCAAAATTATATCTACACCCATCATGACTAAAATATCTAAGTTTTACTGTAGGGGAATGCGACTAGTGGTTAATTCTTCCTACCTGGGTTATATGCTATCAAAGCTGTTGTTGTTGCTTACTCGCTTTTAGCTTATAACACTGCTTTATTTGAAAGAGCAAGAATTATACAATGATGCAAATACCTTTCTTCGGACAAGTCTTTTTAGTTTTGTTTTTCATTTCTACTACTAACTTATAGCGAAAACAAAATAGAGGAAATTTGAAATTGTTTATGGTTGAGTAGTTTCTACGACATCCCTTCTTTTAAGAATACTAATGAAGAAGAACATGCGAATGCATAGACGGAACCTATCATAACAGTCTATTTTCCTACGGTACTATCCTAACGGGCAGTTTGGATGTGTACTTTATACTCTACACATGACTCATACGTGCGAGTATGGACCCATCAGTCAGTTCGCACATTGCTGGGTTCTTTTCTTTGTCGGGCGAGCATTCTCTAGTAGCTCTCTATGCCAGACACCGTTAGAAGTAGTAGTCTGAGAATATGTTGGACACCAATTAGAAGTAGTAGCCTGGGAATGTAGTTCTCTATCACGGTCATACCGTCCTGACACGTGGTGGAATCATAGTTCCATTAACATAACCCAGCATGTCTTGACTCTCTAGGAGAGAGAAGTTGGATTTTTCAAATAAGATAATTGGAGGAACAATGTTTGGTGGTAATCATATGCATTAGAGTGTTGAAAGGAAGAAGATGACAAGAGGATTCGGAAACCATAGAGAAAAAGGAATCAGCGTTGTTAGACCGAAGAAGCTCTAATACCATGAGAATATTTGCTAAAACCACGACACCTAAATGGTGGTGAAAGTTTTCTTTGTATAATCATTTACAGAATACAGAATGATCGTAAATTACAAATGGTATGGAAAGAACAATAAAAGCATACAAGATATTTGCATATAATAAACGGTCAATTATGATATGGTAAATCGTAATTCAATGCTAAATATCCTTGACAGCCGTCACAGCAGCATTATGTAAAACGTAATGGTTGTTTTCCTGCCTAGTGATGTACGCATCCGTACCCTCGTGATGAAATAGGAGTATCTTCCAATGCATGAGGTCCCAATATTTTTTTATTTTCAACATTATTAAATATAACCCCAGCTATCATATTTTTAATATCATACCATTTCTCATATCAGTCATCATATCGTTCATGCTTGTATCACTTGTACCGGGGTTAAATTTCATGCTATTTATCGTTCTTCATGTCATTCATATCATGCTATACATACAATTCACATGACATAAAACGTTTTCATGCTTCCAACATAACAATTCATCACGTTCAAATCATACCGTACATATCATCACGATCATATAAATGCAATATGAGCGTAACATAATATGCATCATAATCTTATCAATTCATCAAAGACTGCATAATGTTCACCTTGCATAACATTTACATATTAAATCATAACGGTCTAAACACACAATTTATGACACGTGCGAAACCACGGGCCTGTGTCAACATGTCACATCATTCAAGACCTATGATGGTAGGGTCACCTATTTGGTTGGCCTTAGTCGACGTTCTATCCTATTTTTTATTTTGGCTTGACTTGTAACATTTCATATTTTCCATTTTTGTCTTATTTGGTTGATTGTTATTTTTATTTCTATATATGAAAAGATATTATGCTGCATTTATTATCGCAGGAAAATGTGCGATTTCTAGCAAGAAATTACTGCCTTAATGGAAAAGTCATCAAGACCTTTTATATTCCCATATTCAACTCTCCTCCTTCCTTGGAAACGACTTTGACTCTCCAAACATTTTGGGTTTTCGAGGGTATCTGAGAGTGCGGGAAAATCAAGAGTGTTAGAGGGGAAAAACGTGTGGTTGGTTCGCTAGTTTTCGAGGAGTTCTCGGAATCGATTAGCGTTGCTGTTTCAGAGAAAGAATCGAATGGAAGTAAGCGTCGACGTCGGGATCACTGCGTTAAAGAAGGTAGGCCGTCGGAACCAGAGGAAGACGCCACGTCACCATCATCGGAAGCGGGTAGACTGTGTCGTCATCGGCAGCGGTGCACCTTCATTTAGGGTTATCAAGGTCTTCCGGGTAAGGAAGACGAAAGATTCGGGTCGGGCCACTTCGGTCTCTAGCCTAGTCCATAGACGAACACGGGCCACGCTCATTCCGGCCCAATACGAGCCCAACAAACGCGTGCATTGCTTCGCACGCGTATCCCGTGGCAGCTTAGCTCGGCTTGACGTGTACGGTGGCTCGGCTCCATCAAAACCCACGACTTAATTGGTCGGCTCGGCAGCTCGGCTTGGTGACTCGGTATCACTATAATATATCGATTTCAAGGTTTTCGACCCTTGGAAAGCCGTTTCTGCCCTTAGTTTTACCATCCGAGGTCATTATGGTTCCTAAACGTTAAAGACAGATTAGGTCGGGGGTTTATTTTGATAAATAGCATGAGGTTTAGCTATGGTATGTTATGAAAGGTTCCTAAGTTTTTATGTGGTTATCATAGGACGTATTTAACTGCTGGGATTAGCTCGTTGTGAGAGACTTCAACCAAGACCATCGAAGTAAGTGACCTTACTGTTGGAGTTAGCTTACTACGTGTGGTATGGTGGTGCGTGCCCTGTGGCCCCTGCATGTACCATATTTATATGATATGATTATGTGATGTATAGATTGTGTTGACTGTAGATTGTGTATGTTATGTGATGTATGAATTATGTTGACTGTTGACTGTTTATGTTATGTGAAGTTATGACTGAGATGTTAGTATTATATGTCATGAATATGTTGATCGATGTCATAGATACACGTAGAACTATCGAGTCATGTCATGAGATGTTTATGCAACTGGAATGTATTTTCATGTTATGTAGTATGCCATGTAATGTAGGTCATGTGAGATGCCATGTAATGTAAGGACCGTATATGCGATGTTAGCACTGCTTATGTAATGTCATGTTAGATATGTTAAGGGACCTCATGCATATATATATGTCACGTGCATCGGGATTCTTCCCCTTTATGATACGAAAGAATGAATTACGATATTTATGTTCGCCATGATATCATGCGGGTCCTTTTCTATTCTGTGGTGTCCGGCGATATGTAATACGTTGTGCCCAACCAAGCTAGGCCCAGGGGGTATGTATATGAGACTGCCTGGTGGGTCCATGTATGCATACATGGGCCATGTGTGAAGGAGTACCACACATCCAACCCTACCCGGAATCGAAAAGCGCCCAAGGCTATGAAAAGTTTATGAAAAGTTAGGTCCCGCTCATATGTTGCATGTGTTTGCATTCCTAACCCCAACAGTGGGGTGGCTTACTGAGTATTTTCATAAAATACTCAAGCCAATGTGGTAGAAATACTCAAGCCAAGTGCTACCACATTTTTCAGGTAAAGGCAAGGCGCCAATGTACGGTCGACCGCGGAGCTGAGGACACCATGGAAGTTGGAGATGGGATATTTTTAGGAGTTTAGTTTTATTAGACTGCTTTAAGTTATAGGATTGAGTATTGCTTTATTTGAATTTATTTTGAATTCAGTTATTGAAGGTTTATTTTCGGAGGTTAGGTTTTTTTTTTGGATTTATGAATGTTTGTGAAAGACTCTTCCAAGGTTATTTATGATGAGCTTCCGCTTAATGAGTTATGTATGCATGGGTGACGTCAATAATTAGGTTAAAGAAAATTAGGGGCGTTACATGACTTGTCCCTCAAAATTTATAACGACTTTGTAGTGGAGTGGAGTGAATCGTTGGGTAACCCACTTTCAAATTAGGTTGAAAGAGCTCTATCATATTTGCAGAAAAATGCTTCTCGAAAAGAAATGGGGATTAGAGAGCATTGTTACAAGGCTTGAATTCTTTCAAACATATGGTGGGCAAGGAAGTGAAGGTCCAACTCGGCAGATTGTTAGACGAACACAACTCTTCACAATGGTATGATATTGTCCACTTTGATCATTAACTCTCATAGATTTACTTTGGGCTTCTCCAAAAGACCTCATAAGAATGGAGAGAATATTCTTTGCTTTGGGACTTTCATCATCCAACACACATAAGTCCATTATCAAGCGATCTAACACACGAAACCAAGCTGTAGGATCTGAAAGCAGCAAATGGGTTACTAGACTTGATCTCAAATCGGTTCATTTTGAATTCAAAACCAATGCAAGAATGAGAGATGAATTGAGGGACAAGGGCATACCAAATCTTAGCATATGCGACCTTTAATTGCCACCACTCATTGCAACCACTCATTCTCCTTTTTTATTTTATTGAAAAAAATTATGCAGAGCTTTCATTCCTTCACCACTCCCGACCTCAGTCAATTCCCACGGATCACCGGAGACCCTCACTTCCATCCTCGAACCTTCATCCACGCCTCAGACGAAGACAAACCACAGAGATCCAACGCCCAATCCACCCCATTCTGCCACGAAAACCACCCCGAAACCAATCCACCAACGTAAACCACGACCCAGACTCGAAAACCAATCCACCTCCAGCCAACATCTCCAGCCTGAAAACCACCCACGGCCCAATCCGCCTCAGCCCAACGCCTCGGCCCAGTCCACCTGCACCCAAAATTCCTGAAGGCCATGGTTTTGCACGTGCCATAAATTGTATGGTTAGACCGTTAAGATTTACTACGTAAATGCTATGCATATAAACGTTATGTTGTCTTGGATGAATTGATATGCGATATAATCGGATGGGATATGTTATGCTTGGATTGTATTGTGTGACTGTTAAGGTATTTACTGTATGAACTACATGTTATCAAATGTTATGTCGAAAAGCATGAAACGTTATCTTATATCTATTAAATTGCATGTATACAACATGATATGAATTACACGGAAACACGATAAATAGCATGAAATATAATCCTCATTAGAAGCATGAATGATATGGTAACGGAAATGAGAAATGGTATGACATGAATAAAATGATAGCAGGGGTTATATTTAATAATGTCGAAAATGGAAAAATATTGTGACCTCATTCATTAATGTGTGTTCATGCATTGGGGGATACCTCTATTCCATCACGAGGGTACGGACGCGTACACTACCAGGCAGAAGAACGACCATTACGTTTTACATAATGCTACCGTGACGGCTACTACTTCTAACGAGTGTCCAACATAGAGAGCTACTAAAGAATGCTCGCCCAACAAGGAAAGGGGCCCAATGGTGTGTGAACTGACTGGTGGGTCCACACTCGCACATATGTGCGTGTGTAGAGTATAAAGTACACATCCTAGCTGCTCGTTAGGATACTACCGTAGGAAAATAAACTGTTATGATAGGCCCCATCAGTGGATTCGCTTATTCTTGCATCATAACCTTGATAGGGGTCGCTTACTAAGTATTCTTAAAATACTTGAGCCTCGTGCTACTACATTTTTCAGATAAAGGCAAGGTGCCCTGTAAGGCTGACGGAGGCATCGCAACACCGAGACTGTAACACATGCATAGAATAGGTTCGCATTTCAAATTTAATAGTATAAGTTAGTAGAGTTGTATTTGCCTTTAATAATAGTATAGATTAATATAGGTTGAATTGTATTTACATTTAACGAAATATAGGTTAGTATAGGTTGAGTCGTATTTATATTTAGTAGGTCATAGGTTAGTAGTATAGGACATTTAATTCAGTAATGTTTTTTCTTCTTTTCTTTGTATTTGTTATTCCTGAAGTAATAAATGAGATATGAAATTAATGTTGCATTAATGATAAGAGTTCATAAGAGTAATTTCGCATTAAAGGTTAGGTTAAATGTATAATAGTAGCCTTAGGTTAAATAGCGAAATTTAAGGTCGTTAAATATTCACGTCACGTGCTACTTTTATTTTTGAGGTAAAGTTAAACACCTCTGCACGGATGACGATGTCGCAGTGACAGTCATAGCATTGAAGCTAGTGTAGATTCATTCATGCTATTTGTAGCCCTTATGTTAGATTAGGGCATTGTTTTATTTTATTTAAACTTCACATTATTTATTTTTCGCTATATTGTTTTAAAGATTTTATTATAAACGTTTAAGTCCATAATATCATTTATGAAATATTTAAATGAAGGTTTACACTCGCAATGATTATGTCATGCATGTAGTGACGACCTTGCTTTTAATAGAAAAATAAGGTTGTTATAAAGTACCTCTTCTAGGAATAATGTTTTAAGACTAAGACTAGTGCATTGTCCTATGAAGTGGAAGTGGATGTTTAGATGGAATTCCACTCTCCTTAAACTTGTCAAAAAAACAAGGAATCATGTAAGTGTGCAAAAAAGTCAAGACATTAGACTGACTCAGTTTTAAGGACTTAGAACCTCTCTTAGAGTATAGTATCATAGCATCAATCATGAATATGATTAAAAGCCTATAAGTAGTCTATTTACTAAGTCTTATACTCACTCTAGTGTTTACATATTTTTTCAAGTAATTACTACATATTGGTGGAGGACAAGAGCGGCTCTTGAATAGGTGTCATAAAGAACCAAAATAAAGTCGAGAGCTTCCGCTGTTTTGAGTCATTATGTTCCAATTTTGTTTGGTAATTTGTTCCTTAATTTATTTTAAACTTGAACTCTATTTTGAATGTTATAAATATGTACTTGTTTTTGCATTTTAAATTTTTTTGAATATGTTGTTTTAAAAAAAATAAAAGACTTCACATATTTTTACTTCCTCCCATCAATCCATGTAGCAGTTGATATTTTGAATAGTTAATTTACTGCTCAAGTTTCTGATTAGGGATGTTTAATTTAGGCCTACGCCTATTTTATTCCTCATCCTAACTCTACCAAAAATTTTCATTTAGAAAGAGAAGTTTAAAAAAAAAATGATTTCTTTCGGTATACTTTTTTCTCACTCACATAGTTTTTAAAAGAACTCCCCAGAGATCACCCAACATAAAATTACTCCAAGCAAAACACATTTAACTTGAAGTTCGTATGATTGAACTATAAAAATAAGATATACTTTGTTGGTAAAGATAGTAACGTTCAATTATTTTATTCATGTACCTCTTCTTTAGTCCGGTGTGATGATGTAATTCATATTAATATTTTTTTACATGCGATTTTGTGGAAAACTATAGAATTGCTTATCAACAAAAAGATGTTGAAAAATATAGAATAAACGTAATAATCCAAGGAAAAAAAACAAAAGAAAAAGAAATGATAGGTTCAACAAAAACGGATAAGGACGTCCCAACAGCCAAGTCTTAAGCTACAAAATAAAGAGAAGGGAGAATTGCAGCTTGCATTTCGTTTTCAATAACCAACATTTTGCTTTCTCTTTTCTTTTCGTTGAAGCACAATATCTTCATTTCTGCGCCCAAACCCTTTTGCTTTCTTCTTCCTTGTTTGTTGCACATTTTTGACAGATTGCCTTTTCAGTATCAATCAAATGATACAATATGGAGGCCTTTGAAGAGGAAGTGTGAAGAAGAGATCATGTTCATTGGGCATCAAAAATGATGCCTTTTACCTTGGTTTCTGCATGGAACAAGAGGCGTAGACGAAAAAAGTCATCTCAATTAGAACACCAAACGGAGGACCCTTGTATGTTATATCAAATGTATCATCTTCAACTCTCCCTTTCTCGTCTCTTTTCTTCCCTCACCAACTTGTGTTCCTCAGGGATCTATAGACCAGCTGAGTTGTGGCAGCTTCAAGAACAAACCCTTCAAACACCCCCCAAAAGACACCATGCTTCCACTGTCTTCACCCTTAGGGAAATGGAAGAGGCCACCTGTTCCTTTAGCGACGCCAACTTGCTCGGTAAAGGCGGCTTTGGTCGTGTTTATCGAGCCACCTTGCGGTCGGGAGAGGTCTGTTTTGCTCCTTTAAACATTGATCTATGTTCAAATTGGCACCAAACTAACCTTTGTTTTGTGAAGGTGGTAGCGGTCAAGAAAATGGAGCTGCCACCATTTAAGGAAGCAGAAGGGGAGCGTGAGTTCCGAGTGGAAGTGGACATTCTGAGCAGATTGGACCATCCAAATCTTGTTTCGTTGATTGGCTATTGTGCGGATGGGAAGCATCGGTTTCTAGTTTATGAGTACATGCACAAAGGGAACCTTCAAGATCATTTAAATGGTCGTTGGTTTTTGTTTTAGTTTGAATCCAAATTCTTGGGTTTAGATAATAATGATTGAATTTTTGGCTAAGTGAATCTTTGATTTGGTGTTTTAGGGATCGGAGAATCAAAGATGGATTGGGGAGGGAGGCTGAAAGTGGCACTTGGGGCTGCCAAGGGATTGGCCTATCTCCATTCAAGCTCCGCTGCTGGGATGCCTATTGTCCATAGGGATTTCAAGTCCACAAATATTCTTCTTGACTCCAACTTGGATGCAAAGGTAAGCAAACCCCATTGTCATATTAGTTAAGAGTATCAACAATAACGATTAGATATAAAATCTTTGATATGGAGAGAGTGCGTCATTTCTTCTCGGTTATGTACCCATTTTCAAATATAAGGGAACGATGTACTATGTTACATTGGTTGAGAAGGAGAACGAAACACCCCTTTGTAACAGTGTCGAAACCTCTCCCTTAGCAGATGGTTTTAACAACCTTGAGAGGAAGTGGTGGACTTGGACGATTACAAATGGTATTAGAGCCAGATACCAGACGATGTGTCAGCAAGGAGGCTGAGGGGTGGACACGAGGCAGTGTGCTAGCAAGGACGCTGGTCTCCAAAAGGGGTGGATTAAGGGTCCCACATTGATTGGAGAAGAGAATGAGTGTCAATGAGAATGCTTAGTCCCAAAGGGGTAGATGGTGAGATCCCATATCGATTGGGGAGGAGAACAAAACCCTGTTTATAAATGTGTGGAAACCTTTCCCCACCAGACTTATTTCAAAAACCATGAGGGGAAGTCCAAAGTCCACTCAATGAGGACAAAATATGTTACATACTAATTGTTGAGGATTGTTGGGAGTGGGTCCCACATTGGCTAATTAACGAGATGATCATGGGTATGAGACCTTTTGGAGAAACTGCTCATAGTATGATGGAACTTCGTGATTCCTAACCCTAACGATTGTGAATAAAAGATAAAAAAAAAATAGGGTGTAGTTATGATTTTATGTAATGTTCTTGATCTTAATCTCGTATTATTTGCTTGATAGATATCAGACTTCGGACTTGCCAAGTTCATGCCAGAAGGGCAAGAATCACATGTGACTGCAAGAGTCCTAGGCACGTTTGGATACTTCGACCCTGAGTATACTTCGGTATTGCCTTTAAACACAAATAACATCATTTCTCTTTTCACCTGGTTTCAAATTACAGATAAAATGTCTCAATCATTTCCAAAAAAAAATCGAAAGAAACAATTTTGAAGTTGTTGGTTTGATAATAGACAGGAAAACTGAGCGTGCAGAGTGATGTGTATGCCTTTGGAGTGGTTCTTCTTGAGCTCCTCACAGGCCGCCGAGCAGTGGACTTGAACCAGGGCCCCAGTGATCAAAACCTTGTCGTACAGGTAAGGCATATATTGAATGATCGAAAAAAGTTACGTAAAGTGATAGATCCTGAGATGAGTCGAAGTTCATACACAATGGAATCCATAGCCATATTTGCAAACTTGGCTTCACGTTGCGTCCGGACAGAGAGCAGTGAAAGGCCAACAATGATAGCATGTGTAAGAGAGCTTCAAATGATTATCTACACAAAGTTGCAAGGCCGCAAGGGCTAGAGACGTTATATATGTATTAAGTATACTTCATCGTTAATTGTTTTGTATCGGATGAACTGTTCTTATACCATGCGGGGATGATTTGTTATATCTTTAACTCACCCCTAATCATGAACTCGTCTCAATTGAGGAAGGCATGTACCAGTGTATGAGGATTTATATGACGATGTGGGATAAGGGTCTGCAATCATACTCAATAGTAATCAAGAGTTGGTACACATAGGGTCGTGCCTTGATATCAGATTATGTGCCATTTCATGAAATCTTTAGTTATGGCACAGGACGAAATCTGTAGTTTAAAAACCCAAGTGCCAAAATTTCACCTCAAAATTAACCTATAATTAGAAACATAATTGTAATTACAACAGAACAACCCAACCAAAGTGGAAGTTCCTGCAAAATCACAATTCATAGTCTAGACGCTAGTATTTACTGCTCTTCAGTAACATATCAAACATTACTGCCCATTTCTACATGAGAAGAGTATCCACTAATCATTGGCTGTTGACACCCTCTTTGAGTATAGAATCATTATAAGGATGTCTGGAAGCAACTTTGGAAGCCCCAAAGTCTGTGGCGGATGAGGATGCTGAGGTTGAGCTTGTATTGATTCCATCATTCTGCAAAATGCTCTCAATTGCCTTGACCACATCACTCATTGTGGGACGCTCAGCAGCTGCCTCTTCAACACATTGCATGCCCAACTCTAAGAACCTTCCGAACCCAATAAGATTTGTTGTATTAACGATGATGGATTTATCCATTATATCCTTCAAACCATAATATTCTTCATCACTCTTATTCATCAACGTACGCACCTCACGAACTATGTGCTTTCCTTTCTCAATTGGCAGCTTAGCAGTTATCAATTCCAACATAACTATTCCAAAGCTGTATACATCACTTTTTTCAGTCAATTGTTCACTCATGTAATATTCAGGATCCAAATAACCCTGCACATGAATGTCATCAACATATCGTTACAACAGGACAATAGTATGAAAAACTCTAAACAAATGCAAGGGTTGTTATAGTTTTCGCAATTCAAAAGGTGAGATCCCACATCGGTTGGGGAGGAGAATCAAGCATTTTTTATAAGGGTGTGGAAACCTCTCCCTGGTCGACACGTTTTAAAAATCTTGAGGGGAAGCCCAAAAGGGAAGGCCCAAAAAGGACAATATCTGCTAATGGTGGGCTTGGGCCGTTACAAATGGTAACAAAGCCAGACACCGGGCGATATGCCAGCAAGGAGGCTGAGCCCCCAAGGGGGCAGGGCAGACATGAGGCGGTGTGCCAGCAAGGATGTTGGACCCTGAAAGGGGTGGATTTGGGGGTCCCACATCGATTGGAGAAGGGAACGAGCGCCAGTGAGAACACTAGGCCCTGAAGGGAGGTGATTTATGAGATCCCACATCAGCTGAGTAGCAGAACGAAACATTTGTTACAGTGGTGTAGAAACCTCTCCCTAACCGACGCATTTTAAAAACCTTGAGGGGAAGCTTAAAAGGAAAAACTCAAAGAAGACACAGCCTTGTTTTCCAATGTCCTTGGGAAGTGCATTTTCCTTTTATCAACTACAAACAATCCTTGTTTTTAATGGAAGAAACTAAATATTAGAGTTTTCAAGAGGTTAATTACTTGCGTTTATGCTAAACCAACCTTGATATCTTAATTTTCTAAGTAAACTGTGATTTCCTCATTCCTATGCTACATTGTCAATCAAATATTATTTTTACTAGAAAACGCTTGATTGAAATGCTGACACAACAAAAATATGATGCATAAACTACTTACCATTGTACCTTTGACTTGAGTAGAAACATGTCCCTTTCCACTGTCTGAGACGAGCTTGGACAAGCCAAAATCTGCAACCTTTGCATTTAAACGTTCATCTAGTAAAATGTTGGTGGACTTAATATCTCTATGGATTATGGGAGGATTAGCAAGCTCATGTAAGTAAGTCAGGCCTCTGGCCGACCCAAGTGCGATACGAAGTCTTCTCTTCCAATCAAGATAAATACCCGATTTTCCTAAACACGTGTTATTTGCAGTTAGATATTCAATGGGGCATTAACACAAAAAAAGCACCAATATTCCCAACTTCAATTTCACACCACTTTTTTTTGACATAAATGAGATAGACAGCCCAAAAGAGTCGAGGAAACTTACCAGATAGGCTCTCTCTAAGTGTCCCATTAGGCATGAATTCATAAACAAGAATCTGTTCTCCTTGTTCGGAACAAAATCCCACTAGGCCTAGAAGATTCTTGTGATGAACTCGTGAAAGAAGCTCAATTTCTGTCTTGAACTCAAGGCCACCCTGCATTGATCCTTGTTGAGCTCTTTTGATTGCAACTACTTTTCCATCCTTCAGCGTTCCTCTGTATACCTGTACCAATGATGACGACCGTGCTAAAACAACTCTGTAGCAATTTGTACAACAACAGGATAAACAGGAAGGGACGTTCAGGAAAGCAATGACCAATCATTAGTACATTTACCATGCCAAATCCTCCGGATCCTATCACGTTACTCGTGGAGAAATTATTTGTGCATTGTTTAAGTTCATCATAAGAAAACCATCTAGCTCCCTTTAATTGTGGCGCATCTCCACTATCGTTTCCTTTTGGTACCCAGAAAGATGGATTAGATATAAGCTTAGAGCAATTTGGTTAGAATACAAGATCTCTGACCGACCAACAACCGTACAAACTCACAGCATGGTGATAAAAGCAATAATGATTAACATCATTTACCATGTGGCTGGGCCTTTTCTGCACGTCTCTTTTGTTGAATTGCATATGTTCCAACTCCAATGAGGCATAGAACAAGAAAGGCAGAGCCAACAGCTATTCCAATTACCATTCTGGTGTTCGTTGAATCTGATCCCCCATTGATGGCTTGAGGCATTCATGCTTTTATCATCAGTTCATCATGGCTAATGCTAAGGCATAACTAAGGAACCTTTTTAGGTAAAATGATTATTAAGATTACCTGGAAAATGATAAGGAGATGCATTGAAAGTGTATGGCCCAAACATATCGGGAGGCTGGAAATTATGATGGTACAATTCAAACCCAATCTTCTGGATGTCTTCCCTACTGAAATACCTATCGTGGGATGGAAAAAGTGCAAGTTGTATCTGAAGATAATCATCAATATTAACGAAAGGGCTTTGAATAAAAGGCGTGCTGTTGAAAGTTTTAAAAAGGCTCGTTTCCAATGAGTGAAATAGAGTTATATTGGACAATTCCCGGAAAGAGGATCCTTTAAAGTATAAGGTCCCTTCATATGGATAGGCACATTCACAACTCTGAGGGTTCAGCTTCTCATCAGGAGGACATGACTTACTACCACAATTGACAAGGCTCGTAGAATATGGTTTTGTTTGTTGCTGTTGAAGGTGGCAATAGTTCGTATTTGAGAGGACACTACTTTTACACACAGGATTTCCCGACAGCCTACAAATGATACTCATGAATGAATAAAGGTAAATGCAAAGAACAACATGGAATCTAACATTAAGAAAATGGTAAGCATTTTTCTCACATCAATGT
The DNA here is from genome assembly GCF_057944985.1 of Cucurbita pepo subsp. pepo. Classification (NCBI taxonomy): domain Eukaryota; kingdom Viridiplantae; phylum Streptophyta; class Magnoliopsida; order Cucurbitales; family Cucurbitaceae; genus Cucurbita; species Cucurbita pepo. The sequence goes on along the minus strand of NC_141800.1, from coordinate 10,265,569 downwards.
GTTAGTATATCCCGAAAAAGAGGTAACTGAGGAAATATCGTTATTTTGCAAATCAACTTGCTGCAACGATTGGCTGATGCTGTCACCCATAATTAATGTCCCACCAAATGCGTTGTTCTTCAGTTTTCTGTGAAAATTTTAGATAACATTAAATTATTTATTGCAATTAAGAATTCCACCTTAATGTTTAAACAAAGCTTACATTTGCTGTATATGTGGTAAGATAAAGATTCCTTCTGGCAGCGTTCCTCGTATTGACCCATATTCAACAATACTGAAACCATGTTAGGATAGACATTTACCATTAAATGTCAAAAATTTCAAAAAACGGTGATGTAGAACTTACAGAGTGGTGAGAGATTGTAGAGTTGAGAACCATTCCGGAGCTACTGATGAGTTAAATGAGTTGTTACTAAGGTCCCTGCAAAGACAAACTTAACAAGTCAGTGAACTAATATAATGAAGATCAAAATGGAAATGTTAGCTCCTTGTCCTATGCTTACACGTGACTTAGTGAACTCATTTGAGTAAAGTTTGGTAGTGGACCTGTTAGCTTATTGTTGGCCAAATGCCTGAAAGAAGCACGCAGTAAAGGAGATCAAAAAGGAAGTTGATTAACTACCCAAAAAAGTAATTTTTATATGATAAGTACTCACAATGCATTGATATTAATTAGGTTGCTCAGAGTTGATGGGACATTTCCTGTTAAAGAATTTCGATCAAGTCGACTGTAACATATTTGAACAGCTTCAATAAGTCGTGGAGAGGAAATTATATAAGATAACAATATAGTACATTGAAGGCTAAGTAACTTATACTCACAGAACCTCAAGGGACTGAACAAGTCCTAATGTTGGTGGGATACTCCCAGAAAAATTATTCCCGTCAAATAATCTGAGGAAAGAATTGAGTAAGATTTGGAAGACAATATGATTGAACAGAGCTGTTGAATTGATATCCACTTACATGTGTAATAATTCCATCTCAGAGCTAAAAAGTTCAGGTGGAATGGCTCCTGACAGCTTGTTTTTGCTGAAATGACTGCAATTCACGAAGTCAAGGTTTAATTTGATGTTGTTGGGGCTCTGTAGATACATCTATTTCTACATATATTGCTTCGCACTTGATTGGGCTGCTTGGAGAAAATAATACTCACAAATGTTTAGCCCCAGAAAGTTGATCTAAACCCGGAGATTCGGAAGTGGAAACTGGAAGAGGACCAGTCAACTTATTATCTGCCAGGTCTAGCCAGTAGAGTTTGGAGAGTTTTCCTAGAGTAGCCGGTATGGTTCCAGAGAAATTGTTTGAATATAAAGACCTGAGATAGATAAAAGTTCTACTTGGAAAAGAGACACTATGAAGATCCTTTTTTTCTTATCAATAAATTATATCTCACAAGAAGGTTAGCTCAGCAAGATTGCCTAGTTCTTCCGGAATTGTACCACTAAATCCACACGCAGAAAGGCTCCTGAAAGTTGAAAATTGAAAATGAAAATAACTATCATAGCTCTAGAAAAACAAAAGCATAAAAGTTTAATGGCATCAAATTTGTTTGCTTATCAGCGCTCTTTACAAGGTATCCAATTTCAGCAAACTCCCAAGCGCCCGGGAGATCGAACCAATGAGGCCTCGATTCGCTGAAAGGTCCCTGCAATTACACAACATTTAGAAACTCAATGACCTCAATCAACAGTTTGGTACTGCTTGCTAAACTAGAAAACAGAAAAGTTTCTTGCAAGTATGGTCAGAATTCATATTATTTCATATTGCTCCTGTTAACTCAACCACTAAGAGATTGATGCGACTCACAATGATTTAAGTTCAGTAAGGCCTCCAATGTCACCACCAAGTTTACCTTTTAGGCCCATACTCGACAATCTCCTAAGAGGTTAGCACACATACTGAGTGAGTGGGTTTAACCAAAATATTAAAGAGAAATGAACAGAACCGAAACCTTGTTCAAGGATTGATAAGGAGTAAAACTAAAGGGAAGAGAAATGTTGTAAATCATAAGGAATTGATATTTACAATGCAACGACTCTTGAATTGTTGCAAAGAACTCCTTCCCAGGGGGCTCCACAGGGATCATTTGATGCACCCCAGCTTGGTGGTGTATTTTGCCAATCATCTTTCAAAGCTCGAAGAACTGTAGCTGCACCAACAACATGAGCATGAAGCTTAGAAGGCTCCCATCCACCCTCTTCACATTGTCAAAGTTAACTGGTACTCAAAATCTGCTTCACTGTGACACTCAGTAGTTTCTAAACGATCATTCTAACAAATTGTATAGGAACTAAAAAACTCTAGCTCTTAAATCGTCAATCAATTTCAAAACATCCTTCCAAGAGCTTAAATGAATGGTTACAGACAACTTGGAAAATTGTAGGTGTAAGAAATAGAAATTAACACTAATTGGAAGAAAATAATATTCAAATACATGAGCTCTTGCACATAAACAATATAAAATCACTCATCAATCTTTATATCAATACTTTAACGGTTCTTAATGAACCTCATCATGTGGTGAGTTAATTGAAATGAAAGTAAGGCAAGTCGGGAAGAAAAATTGATAGCGTGGGCGAATAGAAGACATTTTATTAAGCGCCCCTTTTTTGTTCATCCATCAGGAAGAAATGATTTGATTGGAGAAGTAAAGTAAACGAAATCTTGGCTTTGTCTTCTTTGCAATGGAAGGCTTCATACTGAAAAATGGCAGATTAAGAAAACAAAGAAACAAGGTTAAGTAGAAACTTACCATCGCGGGAATCAGTATAGGAAGCGGCCAAATGGAAGAAAGCCAAAAATAGCAGCGTCTGCACGATTGAAACCGCCCAAATCGCCCCCATATTTTCGCTCCCACCACGACGCACACAACTTGGTCGCTTCCTTCTTCAATGAACCAGGGATTGGAACAAAGCGGCCTCTGCCCATTCCCCTTTCTCATTTTTGGTTGCATCACTCTTGAATGCTGGTAGGTGGATGTAATAATCAGTTTCGCTGATTTTTCTTATCAATTCAATGCCGTTTATCAGATGCTCGCTGATATTTTGTTCAAGCAATTTAATGCTCACAGTTGAATTTTAAGTTGGAGCTGCCCCACTAATGCATTACCTCAAAATCAGCACGAAATAAACCCATATTTTCGCTCCCAATACGCATCAGAGACTAACATTTTCATGTGCTACCCCAAAGATCAGCGGCGGTAATGGCAAGATAAAAACACTCCCAGCGTTCTAACAACTAAGAGTCGTATTAAGAGTCCTTTGCCCATGGTTGCGCCAAAACTCTTATTGTCACTTTATTGTTTTCCTTTACTGCTATGTATATTTTCTTTATTGTATTTTCTAGATGTATGATCGTTAGGAAGAATCATGTCCACACGGGTAGACATGAAATGCCTCAAAAGGTACTATAGGGCAATGCGACCCGTCGACAACTTCTCCCACCTAGATTTTGTATGATCGTTCGGCGAGATCACGTCTAGGCCTGTCATACATGAATCGCCTCAAAATGTACTATAAGGCAGGCGATGCGACTAGTTGTCAAACTCTCCCTACCCGAAAAGTTACATGTTATTTAAGTCGTTTTTTTTTTTTTTTTTTGCCTTTTGCCTTTTGCTTGTAGTCATAAAACGTCACTTTCAATCTTTCTTTCTCAATCTTGCTTTCAAACTCTCTTTTAAAATCTCTCTACCTCCGTTTTCTAAAACCTTATTCTCAAAACGGGACCAGAGACTTAAGCATACATTGCTCGTCCATAGTCGACGCGATTCTAAGTTAGCTTGGCTCACTCAGTGTTGAGAGTGAGTGCTGCACAATCGTCAAATTCGCTGTCAAGAAAAGTGTGATTGTGACCTTTGGTATTAGAGTTGAGTTGGCTCCAAAGTGATTCGATAGACATGGCTATGACCAAATAGTTGAAGAAGTCTCATGTCAACCGACTAGTCAACATAGAAGAACAGATGCAATACTTGCGGGAAGTCCCTGGCAGTATTTGGTACTGAGACAAGCGGGGTGAAAGAACTCACCGACAAGACCCTTGCCACAGTAGTGGGTTGGTTAGATGAATTGCCCATTCAGGAATTGATGTATCGAATGGACAACATAGAAGCAAAAACCACAAAAACTAATGGTTTCGAGCGGGAGACAACTCGACAGGCTCTGCTGGCTTGATTGAGGAGTGAGTCGATGACTTAGACAACTCCCAAAAAGCAATTGTATATATGGTATTGGGCAATCTGAAGATGTGAAGGATGCCCTCGACGTGGTCAGGGCAGAAATGGCGGATATAAGTGCTAGAGTGAACCTTCTCGTAAGGGCAATGGAAAATCAAAACCCTACAAGGAGAACGAGTAAGCCCAACAAGGTCAAGGTTTTGGAACCCAAGCCCTTCTTTGGGGCTCAAGACGCCAAGGCCCTAGAGAATTTCATCTTTGATCTTGAGTAGTACTTTAAGGCGATGGACACTGAAACAAAAGAAGCAAAGGTCATCTCGGTCACCATGCATCTAGCGGAAGATGCAAAATTGTGGTGGTAGTCAAAGTACATAGATATCCAAGAGGGTGGATACACAATAGACACTTGGGAAAAACTAAAACAGGAACTTCAATCCCAATTTTTCCCACATAATGTCAAAATCTTGGCCAAACGAAAGTTGCGAGACCTTAAACACACGGGGAGTATCTGGGAGTATGTCAAGCAGTCCACAACACAAATGTTTTGACATTCATGTTTGAGATAGACAAGGTCTTCCATTTCACATAAGGATTAAAGTCATGACGAAGTCCAAACTATATGAACAAAACATAGAAGACCTCTCCACGACCTATGCTACATCTGAACGACTGTTTTACCTGAACAACGAACAGCCCTAAGACGCTAGGTGAAACTAAACTACCTTGAGCGGAGGCACTCGCAGCTAGGTATCCAATCCGCTCAGAAGTGGAGGAGGTGGCAGATCGAGAGTCAGAGGGGGAAAACAAAGACAACCCCAACAAGGATCTGGAATCTTAGGCCGAGGACCCTACAATCAGAATCATTTCAATTCATTTCAATCGGTCCCCTCCCTTCTGCTTCCTATGAGAGAAAATCACAGAGTATATGAGTGTCCAAAGAAAGCATCACTACAAGCATTCCAAGCAGCTCTGGACGCGGACTCAGAGGCGAAGTCAGAAGGTGGAGAAACCGGGAAACTGCCGCTGGAAAACATAGAAAATCCTTGTATGGGAGCCTTGAAGTTCCTTCCACTCTACAAAAGGAGGTAGGGGATTCAAAATAGCCGATCGAAAGAGGCCTCATGCACGTAGAAGCATGGGTTAACCACAAATTGGCCGAGTACAATGGTCGATTCTGTTAGTGAAAGAGTGAGTTATTGAATGATTGATGAGAAGATTGAATTTTGGAGAGCAAGAATGCTCCATATTTATAAAGAGAATACAAAAGATATTCCGAAAATCTACCTAAAATATCGAGAGAAAATCTGGTAACAAACCAGTAAATAAATCAAAATCAAATCAAATCAAAAACTAAATCTAACTCCTAACTCTAACAGAGATTTAGTTAGATACTAACTGACAGCAATCTAAACAAATACGTAATCTTTAACACTCCTCCTTGTTTAGATGCTGTGAACTCCAAGTTTTTTTTTCTGAACACCCATCTTGCTCCAATTATCTTTCTGTTTAGAGGTCGATCAACCAAACCCTAGATTTTGTTTTTCTCGATCACTGAAAGCTCCTCCTCGGGCAGGTGCATCATCAACCAAAGCATTTTGTCGTTCATCTTTAGACTCTTCTAACATGCTACCAAAGATTAAATTGTTTGGTGCATTAGAAATCTGATTCACCTTCGTCAGTTCTTCCCAATTCCATTGCTCATTTCCAGCAAAATGAACATCTCGGCTCACAATAACACAACTAATGTGTGGTTGAAAAACTTTGTAAGCTTTTGATATAATGCTATACCCAACAAAAATGCCAGCTTCTGTCTTTTTGTCAAGCTTATCAAACTTGACCTGTGGAATGTGAGTGAAGCAAAGACACCTAATGTCACAGCCCAAAATTTGAATCTCGAAATTAAGAGCCGGACCAACAGACTATGCAATGAAATCGTGTAAGAATCAATAGAGAAACGAGATTACACAAAAGAAAACTTTAACAATTATGAAGGAGGTTTAAAATCCAAAACAAGGTGTTCAAATATGAATAGTAAGTAAGCGGTTTACAAAACGATGCATGACAAATCTAAACAAAATTATGCACAGACTCCTAGACGCCCCGGGACACTCCTCTGTGGCATTAAGATTCAGCATGCATTCCCGCCTCGATCCCTGGCCTCACTCGCCTGAAAAAAAAAGGAGTAGAAAGGAATGAGTATAAAAGAATACTCAGTAAGTAGCCTACTTGTAGGCTCTTTTCGCATCCTTATCTTGGTAGGTAACCACGGTCTTTCTCGGGTTTCTAAGCAGGGTGATCTAAGCTACAACTCTCTTTTTTGTATCATAAAAGGCTTGCCCATCTTATGCAGTGAAATGATCAGTGTCCTGAGGTGAGGCGCGACCTCATAAGCAAATCTGAGGGGATCGTATGGCTGGATTTGAATACGTGACTCTCTCTCTCTGAACATCATCCGTGGAGGTTAACTGACGACCCTCACACGGGACCATACATCCACAAAACGGGGTGCGACCCCCTATGTGCCGGTCAGCTACTGAGTCATCCTAAGTGGCTCCATGTTCCCCGCTCAGGGACGGGTTTCTACGGCCCAGGAGTCCTGTTCAGAAGACCCCTTAGCTATCACCACTAGGTCTGGACACCTGTCACACTTCCCTATCCGGATCTGCAAAGCTCAACGATCACCGTACCAGAGCTCTATCTCGACGGTATGGTATCGGAGGAGAGAGGGAAGTGGAGGTTCTGATGACACTATCTTCACTGCTCAACTCTAGCGGGCTACCCACAGTTACCGTGGTGACCTATTATTCTTTCTAGGGTGGAACTTGGTACCTTAGACTTAGATTCGTGTTTCTCTAGGATTCTCGTGCCTAGTGTCACAAACCTATCGGGTTTGGAATTCTGGGTTCTGGTTCCGTCGGTAATCATTTCACGGGTCTAATTGCACGGTATTCTAGAGGTCCCCCAGTCTAGGGTCTCATCTAGCTTATTTAGCCATAAGCATCCTAATCTAAGCTCATAATTTCTTCCTATTCATCCAGAAAGATAATCCAAGCAATCATCATACAATAGAGTTTACACGCAGCAGTTCATGCAAAATTATCAAACATGCTCAACGGGAAGATAACGTCCATCTTTACCCAGAGCGCAGATTACACAAGTTTCCCAACCCCCTCATGCATACATACATTATCAGAGTCTCAACCAAAACAGATTTAATACACATTTTGTATCTAGCTTTCCATAATCATCTATTCGCAGTTTCTATAATAAGACGCTAAGTCGGGCTAGCTAATTTCATAGGTGGTAGCATGCATGCTTGTTCCTAGCGGTTCCTACAAGTACTGCTTGTGGAAGTCCAAATGGCTACTTACTTGGTCGACGCGTTCCTTCCCGAGTTCGAGTTTTCTTGACGGAATGGATTCCTATAATTCTGAAATTTTCTTCACAGGTCCTAATTCACATAATAATAGGGTCAGCATCAAAATCGGGTCGGAAAACAAGCAAACAGAGACCGAACGGGAAGAAAAACGGTGCCTCACGCGCCCCCACGCGCGACGCACGCGCCCTAGAAGGTCACTACGCGCGCGTGCCCTACGCGCTTCTCCCCCGCGCAGGCGCGGGTCAGAGGCGCCGAGTCGGGCGCTTCGCGTGCGGCGCGGGTCGGGCCGGTCGGGTCCGCGCGCCTGACGCGTGCCCGCTGCCGGGTGAGGACGCGGCTCACCAGCCGGTGATCGACACATGTCGATCACCGGTTCTGCCGCTCTCCTCCGCACGCCGTCCGACGCGTGGCGGCCTCCACCCTCTCTCCTGCCTTCATTTTCCAGGTCTCTTTCCCGTTTCGATCTATTTTCTCCCGATTTTTTTATCTTCCAATCCGTAATCCGATTCGTTAAATTTTCTTCACGAAACTTGTAGACCTCATATTCTACTCCTTGGAAAGAATTTTCTTAAATTTTTCTGATGATCACAGATCTTATTATTTGAGTTCAAATTCGGAGAAAAACACAAGTTCTTACCGAAAATCACGTTATCTTTAAACTCCGATTCGAACGCCGATCTTGGCCACCTTCACTTTAGAACTTAACCAGATAGCGCTGTTGGGGGGTAAGAGTCCAAGGATCAACACAAAACGTTGCTAGCACACGAAAATCTTGATGACTTCTCAATGTAGATACTCGTGGACTAACCTGAAGTTCTTGAACGTTTTGTCGAAATAGGAAGGTGCGATTCGTGAGAGCACCTTGCCTCGAGCTATTCAACGGTTTAGATTGGGGACTCGGTTCTCCGGCGTCGGTTCTGATCCGATCTCCTCCCCTTCCTCAAAACCCTAATCTTCTTTCCCTCTTCTTTCTCTTTTCCCCATTTTAACTTAGCCAAAACAGACCCCTCAACTAATAAGGGCGAAATGACTAGTTTGCCCCTATTGTAACCATTTTTTTTTTCGGGCGCTAAAATCCTCCCCACGTTAGGAACTTTCGTCCTCGAAAGTCGGTCCTTCTCGGAAGAGTTCGGGGTAGGATCTCCTCATGTCATCTTCACATTCCCAGGTGGCCTCGTTATCTCTATGGTTTTCCCATAAAACCTTCACTAAGGGAATCTCCCTTCTTCGTAGTCTTCTCACATCATGTGCCAATATCCTTATGGGTTTCTCCTCATACGATAGGTCCTTCCGGATGGGAAGCGTTTCGTGATCAATGATGTGAGTGGGATCTGGGGTGTACTTCCTCAACATCGATACATGGAATACGTTGTGCACCGCGGCGAGTGTGAGTGGCAATGCTAGTCTGTAGGCCACAAGCCCTACCCTTTCTAGGACTTCAAAGGGTCCCACGAACCTCGGGCTCAGCTTGCCCTTCTTCCCAAATCTTAGCACTCCTCTCATGGGGGCTACCTTCAGGAAGACGTGATCACCCACTGCAAACTCGAGGTCTTTCCTACGAGAGTCTGCATAACTCTTCTGCCGACTTTGTGCAGAGAGTATCCTCTGTTTGATTTTCTGTACCGCTGCGTTGGTAGTCTGTACCAACTCTGGCCCCAACAACTGTTTCTTGCCTACCTCCTCCCAGAATATAGGGGTCCTGCACCTCCGCCCATATAGAGCTTCGAATGGTGCCATCTGGACGGTTGCCTAGTAACTATTGTTGTAGGCAAATTCCATGAGGGCCAGGTGCTCGTCCCAGCAACCTGCAAAGTCTATTACACACGCTCTCAACATATCCTCTAGGGTCTGATTAAGTCTCTCGGTTTGCCCATCGGTTTGAGGGTGGAAAGTTGTAGTGAACTTGAGTTGCGTTCCCAACGCCTTCTGTAACCCCTTCCAGAAGTTAGAAGTAAACTTAGCATCCCTGTCAGACACAATGTTCACTGGCACGCCATGCAGGCGGATTATCTCCTTAACATACAACCGGGCCCACTGGTCCACTCGGTAAGTAGCTCTACCGGGTATAAAGTTGGCCACTTTAGTCAATCTGTCCACAATGACCTAGATGACATTAAAGCCTCGTCGAGTCTTTGGTAGGCCCGCGATGAAATCCATGCTTATTTCCTCCCATTTCCACTGCGGGATATTCAACGGTTGCAACAACCCTGCTGGTCGCTGTCTCAGGGCCTTTACCTGCTGACAAGTCAAACACCGACTCACATACTCAGCCACATCCTTCTTCATTCCTGGCCACCAATAACTACACTTCAAATCTTGATACATCTTAGTACTACCAGGGTGGAACGTGTAGGACGTGTTGTGTGCCTCAGTCATGATTTCTTGTAGGATCTTCTCATCCCGAGGTACGCATAATCGGTCCTGCCACATCAAACCCCCTTCAGAAGAGACTGAATATCCGTCTGGTCTCTCAGTTTCTTGCTGACCTCAGATCCTACTGAGGTGCGTATCAATTCTCTGAGCTTCAATGATACGTCTCTTGAGGGTGAGTTGGACCGACAGTTGCGCTAGTTGAGCGGTAATGCCTCTAACCAAGACTTCTATTCCAGCCCTCTGTATCTCATCCTGTAGGTACTTCTGCCTCGTGATCAGGGCAGATGTGTGGGCTGTCTTTCTGCTCAAGGCGTCCACCACTACATTAGCTTTTTCAGGGTGGTAAAGTATTTCAATGTCGTAGTCCTTAACTAGTTCTAACCACCTCCGCTGTCTCATGTTGAGTTCTTTTTGTGTAAACAAATACTTGAGGCTCTTATGGTCCGTGTACACTTGAACTCTCTCCCCATACAGGTAGTGACACCAGGTTTTCAATGCATATACCACGGCTGCTAGTTCCAGATCGTGGGTGGGGTAGTTGCGCTCATACTCTTTCAGCTGCCTAGAGGCGTAGGCTATCACTTTGCCCTTTTGCATGAGTACACAACCTAGCCCTTTTCCTGAAGCGTCGCTGTACACCACAAGTCCGCCTGATCCGTCAGGCACTGTAAGTACAGGCGCAGTGACCAACCTCTTCCTCAGTTCTAGAAAACTCTGTTCACACTCTTGAGTCCAGATAAAAGGTTTTCCCTTCTTGGTTAATTGTGTCAACGCTGCAGACATTTTTGAGAAATCTTTTACAAACCTTCTATAGTAGCCTGCTACACCCAGAAAACTTCTTACTTCAGTGACCGTGGTTGGTCTAGGCCATTTCAAGACTGCTTCAATCTTAGCTGGATCCACAGTTACCCCCTGACTGGATACCACGTGTCCAAGAAAAGCCACTTCCTACAGCCAAAATTCGCACTTCGAAAATTTGGCGTACAACTGATGGTTTCTCAGTAGAGTTAAGACCCTCCTCAGGTGTTCCTCGTGCTCCATTTCAGACTTAGAATACACTAAGATGTCGTCAATGAACACAATCACGAAGGTGTCTAAGAATTCCTTAAACACTCGGTTCATCAACTCCATAAACACTGCAGGAGCGTTGGTTAATCCAAAAGACATGACTATGAACTCATAATGTCCATAGCGACTTCTAAAAGCTGTTTTAGGTATGTCTTCCTCTCTGATTCTCATCTGGTGATATCCTGATCGCAGATCGATCTTAGAGAACACCGTTGCACCCTGCAATTGGTCAAACAGGTCATCTATCCTTGGGAGAGGATATTTATTCTTGATTGTGACTTTGTTTAATTCTCTATAATCTATACATAATCGCATAGTTCCATCTTTCTTCTTAACAAATAGCACCGGGGCTCCCCAAGGTGAGACGCTAGGCCGTATGAATCCCTTGTCCAAAAGTTCTTGTAACTGTATCTTTAGCTCCTTGAGCTCTGCAGGTGCCATTCTATATGGCGCTTTGGATATCGGTATTGTCCCTGGTTCGAGGTCAATAACAAAATCTACCTCTCAATTAGGGGGCAACCCTGGGAGCTCTTCTGGAAATACATCCTCAAATTCCCCAACCACAGGAAAAGAGGATACCTTTAGACTGGTCTTATTGACTTTTGTCACACTAGCCAGAATTGCCCAGGCTCCCTGATTCAACATTTTTCTAGCCTTCAACGCCGTGATGACCCTAGGGGTGCTTCTGGATATATCCCCTTTGAATTCAAAGTTCTCTCCTATCAGGGGCCTAAAGGTTACCTTTCTTGCTTCGCAATCGATGAGGGCTCGATTCTCGCCCAACCAATCCATCCCTAGGATCACGTCGAAGTCTTGCATACACAAAACAATCAAGGATGCTACAAGTTTTCGCCCTGCAACTATCACACTACCACCCCTAACCCTATGGGTAGCAGTCAAGCATTTAGTTGCTTCATTTGCTGGTGTAGACACAGTAAGAGGAATCTCTAGGGGTTCTAATTCTAGGTTTGCAGATTTCACAAACCCCTCAGAAATAAATGAGTGGGTAGTACGGTGATCAAGGATAGGTAGTGTACCTGTCACCACTGTGTCAGTCTCTTCTGCTTTCCTAGTCGTGATAGCGTGGGCCACAGCTCGAGCTTGCTGTGTGGCTCCACGACCCCTCTAATACTGTTCAACAGGTCTATTTCCCTCATGGTTTCTCTTATGAGGGCAGTCAGCTATGCGATGGCCTAGCTTGCCACAACCAAAGCATCCTCCTGTTCCAGCAAAACACTCTCCCTCGTGATATTTCCTACAATTAGGGCATTCAGGTCTGTTATACACTGGGGCTCTACCCCTACGTTCAAAACGTCCTCGAGGCTGTCTGTCAGATCTAAAAGAGTTTCTGTTAGGCCTTCTTCGTTGGCCAAAGGCATTCTGAGTGGTCACCACTAGCACATTTTGCTTTGCCACCTGCCGTGGCATATCCATCACTGTTGCCACTCTCAAGGCTACAGCATAATCTGAAGTTGTTTGTACCAAAACTGGACCCTGAAGCAATATTCGGAGACCAGCGATAAAACGATCAATTTTCATCTTCTCGTTACTGACATACTCAGGGCAGAACCTTGCCAGTTTATTAAACTCCAGATCATAATCCTCAACAGTTTTGTCCCCCTGTTTCAGTTCTAGGAATGCTGTTTGACACTTGTGTCGGGCAACCACTGGGTAATATTTACATAGGTAGGCTTCCTTGAACTGATTCCAAGAAATATACCCTTCCTCTGGTGTAATGGCCCTCTGTGCACCTTTCCACCAAAAATGAGCTTCGCCCTTCAGCATGTAAGTCCCACAATGGACTTGATATTCAGGAGGACATTTCATGTATATAAAAGCTGTCTCTACAGCCTCCAGCCAAACCTCAGCTGCAACTGGGTCCATCTTACCCCCGTCAAAAGTGGGCGGTTTATACCTCTGAAAGTCCTTCAAATAACGGGACTCTATAGTCGTGCCCGGATCACTCGTCCCCTGCACAGTGGTCTGGTTTGTTGCTAGAGTTTGCATTATCTGAGCCATCTGTGCCTGAGTCTCCATGGTGGCTGTCATGAAAGCCTAAAACTCATCCCTTGAAATTGTCGTCGTCGACTGAGCAGGCACCACAGGAATCGGTGCTGGCGCTGGTGGAGCTTCTTCAGGTTCCTGATCCTGAGGAGCAGTCTCAAGAATAACTCGAGGCTCGGCCTTCCTTCGAGCTCGCCTCGGCACGGGCGCCGGTGGCGGCATTTGTTCCTCATTCGAGGTCAGTTCTGGGTTCTCCTCCAGAGGTGGGTGCTGCTCCATCTCGAGGAAATGAAGATTTGGGTCCTCTTCGACCCTTCTCCTGCCCCTCCTAGGACCAGGCCCAAGGTAATCTCCTCCTCTCTTAGGCGCCATTATCTGACAACAGAGGGGAGTGAGTCAAAAATGCGTTCTCATTGTGCCTAATTCAAAGAAGCACATCCTTAATATTTTAATCCTCGTCTTAGATCCCATAACATATAACTCAAGTCTTCCTATTTCTCAATTATCAGAGAACTTACCAGGTCGCGGCGGAGCGTGTCGAAACTTAAGCCACAGAGATATAAGACTCTACAACCTAATGTCTACAGGACCTTAAAACCATGCTCTAATACCAAACTGTCACAGCCCAAAATTTGAATCTCGAAATTAAGAGCCGGACCAACAGACTATGTAATGAAATCGTGTAAGAACCAATAGAGAAACGAGATTACACAAAAGAAAACTTTAACAATTATGAAGGAGGTTTAAAATCCAAAACAAGGTGTTCAAATATGAATAGTAAGTAAGCGGTTTACAAAACGATGCATGACAAATCTAAACAAAATTATGCACAGACTCCTAGACGCCCCGGGACACTCTTCTGTGGCATTAAGATTCAGCATGCATTCCCGCCTCGATCCCTGGCCTCACTCGCCTGAAAAAAAAGGAGTAGAAAGGAATGAGTATAAAAGAATACTCAGTAAGTAGCCTACTTGTAGGCTCTTTTCGCATCCTTATCTTGGTAGGTAACCACGGTCTTTCTCGGGTTTCTGATCAGGGTGATCTAAGCTACAACTCTCTTTTCTGTATCATAAAAGGCTTGCCCATCTTATGCAGTGAAATGATCAGTGTCCTGAGGTGAGGCGCGACCTCATAAGCAAATCTGAGGGGATCGTATGGCTGGATTTGAATACGTGACTCTCTCTCTGAACATCATCCGTGGAGGTTAATTGACGACCCTCACACGGGACCATACATCCACAAAACGGGGTGCGACCCCCTATGTGTCGGTCAGCTACTGAGTCATCCTAAGTGGCTCCACGTCCCTCGCTCAGGGACGGGTTTCTACGGCCCAGGAGTCCTGTTCAGAAGACCCCTTAGCTATCACCACTAGGTCTGGACACCTGTCACACTTCCCTATCCGGATCTGCAAAGCTCAACGATCACCGTACCAGAGCTCTATCTCGACGGTATGGTATCGGAGGAGAGAGGGAAGTGGAGGTTCTGATGACACTATCTTCACTGCTCAACTCTAGCGGGCTACCCACAGTTACCGTGGTGACCTATTATTCTTTCTAGGGTGGAACTTGGTGCCTTGGACTTAGATTCGTGTTTCTCTAGGATTCTCGTGCCTGGTGTCACAAACCTATCGGGTTTGGAATTCTGGGTTCTGGTTCCGTCGGTAATCATTTCACGGGTCTAATTGCACGGTATTCTAGAGGTCCCCCAGTCTAGGGTCTCGTCTAGCTTATTTAGCCATAAGCATCCTAATCTAAGCTCATAATTTCTTCCTATTCATCCAGAAAGATAATCCAAGCAATCATCATACAATAGAGTTTACACGCAGCAGTTCATGCAAAATTATCAAACATGCTCAACGGGAAGATAACGTCCATCTTTACCCGTAACGCAGATTTCACAAGTTTCCCAACCCCCTCATTCATACATATATTATCAGAGTCTCAACCAAAACAGATTTAATACACATTTTGTATCTAGCTTTCCATAATCATCTTATATTCGCAGTTTCTATAATAAGACGCTAAGTCGGGCTAGCTAATTTCATAGGTGGTAGCATGCATGCTTGTTCCTAGCGGTTCCTACAAGTACTGCTTGTGGAAGTCCAAATGGCTACTTACTTGGTCGACGCGTGCCTTCCCGAGTTCGAGTTTTCTTGATGGAATGGATTCCAACAATTCTGGAATTTTCTTCACAGGTCCTAATTCACATAATAATAGGGTCAGCATCAAAATCGGGTCGGAAAACAAGCAAACAGAGACCGAACGGGAAGAAAAACAGTGCCTCACGCGCGACGCACGCGCCCTGGAAGGTCACTACGCGCGCGTGCCCTATACGCTTCTCCCCCGCGCAGGCGCGGGTCAGAGGCACCGGGTCGGGCGCTTCGCGTGCGGCGCGGGTCGGGCCGGCCGGGTCCGCGCGCCTGACGCGTGCCCGCTGCCGGGTGAGGACGCGCCTCACCAGCCGGTGATCGACACGTGTCAATCACCAGTTTCGCCGCTCTCCTCCGCACGCCGTCCGACGCGTGGCGGCCTCCACCCTCTCTCCTGCCTTCATTTTTCAGGTCTCTTTCCCGTTTCGATCTATTTTCTCCCAATTTTTTTATCTTCCAATCCGTAATCCGATTCGTTAAATTTTCTTCACGAAACTTGTAGACCTCATATTCTACTCCTTGGAAAGAATTTTCTTAAATTTTTCTGATGATCACAGATCTTATTATTTGAGTTCAAATTCGGAGAAAAACACAAGTTCTTACCGAAAATCACGTTATCTTTAAACTCCGATTCGAACGCCGATCTTGGCCGCCTTCACTTCAAAACTTAACCAGATAGTGCTGTTGGGGGGTAAGAGTCCAAGGATCAACACAAAACGTTGCTAGCACACGAAAATCTTGATGACTTCTCAATGTAGATACTCGTGGACTAACCTGAAGTTCTTGAACGTTTTGTCGAAATAGGAAGGTGCGATTCGTGAGAGCACCTTGCCTCGAGCTATTCAACGGTTTAGATTGGGGACTCGGTTCTCCGGCGTCGGTTCTAATCCGATCTCCTCCCCTTCCTCAAAACCCTAATCTTCTTTCCCTCTTCTTTCTCTTTTCCCCATTTTAACTCAGCCAAAACAGACCCCTCAACTAATAAGGGCGAAATGACTAGTTTGCCCCTATTGTAACCATTTTTTTTTCGGGCGCTACACCTAAATACTCTAAGGAACTTTAAAGAACGTTTGTAACCATACCAAACTTCAAATGGTGTCAGATCCTTCACAGCTTTTGTTGAAATTCGATTTTGCAAGCACACAATAGTGTTTGCTGCTTTTCCCCAAAAACGTTTTGGAAGATCCTTCTCATGAAGCATGCATCTCATCATCTCCATTATGAATTTATTCCTCCTTTCAGTGATGTCATTCTGTTGAGGAGTGTATGGTGTTGTCAATTGATGTTCAATTTCAGCCTCTTCACAAAAC